>NW_022630997.1:5009852-5092853 GCF_010015895.1 Lontra canadensis
GAGTAATCCGCTCGGGTTTGCTTTCGGGAGCTTTTGTTCCCTGAGCGCTTTCCGTAGAGTTCCGGAGGACGGGAATGAAGATGGCGGCCTCCTGGTCTCCCGCCCAGAGGAGCTGAGAGCCCGGGGCCCCACTCCTCAGTGCGCCCTCAGAGAACAGCGCCCAATTACTCCCGTCACCCTGGCCTCCGGCCGCGCCGAGCTGACCGAGCCTGCGACCGGTTCAAGGTAAGCCCGAGCTGAGAGTCACTCCTTGGCTCTGTCTCTGTAGCCGGCTTCCCCGTTCTAATACCTGTAAGCTCTGCGACACTCAGACACCCCGATCCTTCTGTGACCCTGCGGGACCTGAGGCCACGCTGACCCCGTGTGGGCTTCACCCCGGTTAAGCCTCTGGAGCGATGTCCCTCATCGGAACAGACTTTTAAAAGTCCCGATTTTGTGTCCGTTGCTCCGCCGCTTGCCGGGAGCCGGCTCCTCCCCCCGCGGTCTATCTTCCCGTCGCTTTGGATTCACTTCTCCGCCAGTCCTACCTTTCAGAAAGTGGTGCATTTTCTGTTTCTAGAATTGCTGTTCTTCTTCTCTTCGCTCTCCCGTTAGATTTGTAGGTGTTTGCAGTCTTTTCATAAGCTATCTAGCTGATCTCCCGCTACCTGAAGTAGTCTCAGCTGCTCCTTCTCCGCCATCTTGACTCCTCCCTCCTACAGAAGACTTTTAAAAGTGACAAGAGAAATCAGGAAAAACCAAAATCCTAAGATATTTATTTTACAAAGTCCTTGTTATGTGCCAGAATCTAGTCTAGTAAAGAAGGCACAAGTTTGATCTTCCTGAAATGGAAAAGGCATTGACATCTTCCTCTGCCTCTTTCCCATAAAAAAAAAAAAAAAAAAAGACTAAATATAACAAAATAGGTAAAAATGGAAAAATGGGTAATAATCTTAGACATCACTGGCCTAAAGGTAAACTGGTGAGGAATAAGTACTCAGAAGACTATCCTCCTATGAGAATATTTCCCAAAGTACATAAAGGACTATTACTTCACAGTCACCTAGAATACTTGTAATAAAGCAAAATTTGTGTCCCCAAGCTAGTATTCAAGTCACTATATTTCTAAAGATTTCTTTTTCACACTAATTTTGAGAACTAGTTACTTGAGCCTAACATAAGTAGCTATGAAAAAGCCATGATCAGTGAAAAGTTTATAAGGAAGAGAAAAGAATATTCAATTATGGATTAATTTATTAAATTAAAAGATCCTGCTTAGTAATAGTGACCCATATCTCATATAATTATTTTATAATCCCAAATGTTTTTGAGAAATTTAGTCTTCAATTTATTGTGGGAAAAAATAAAATAGGATTCTGGACAAACCCATCAATTTTCATTAATCTACCAACATGATATCTAACAATCCTATCAATATATACAACCTTCTCAAGTAGTCAATAAATTGCTCTAAGATCTGTGCAATAAATGAAATAACAAAGTTCTTTGGCTAAAAATACACAAACTGATGAGGTAACTGGTTCTCAGTGGAGATAAATTTTAGGGTAAAAATTAGTTATCTCCATAATTATGGATTTTTTTTTTTTAAGATTTTTTTGGGGGCGTCTGGGTGGCTCACTGGGTTAGGGCCTCTGCCTTCAGCTCCGGGTCCTGGGATTGAGCCCCACGTCAGGCTCTCTGCTCAGCGGGGAGACTGCTTTCCCCTCTCTCTCTCTGCCTACTTGTGATCTCTCTCTCTCTGTTAAATAAAATCTTTAAAAAAAATTTTTTTTATTATTTATTTGACAGAGAGAGTGGGCTCAAGCACTGGGAGTGGCAGGCAGAAGGAGAAGCAGACTCCCTGCTGAGCAAGGAGCCTGATATGGGACTTGAACCCAGGACCCCGGGATCATGACCTGGGCCAAAGACAGATGCTTAACTGACTGAGCTACCAAGGTGCCCCATTAATTATGGATTTCTAATGGAACTTACTAAAAGGGCTAAAAAGGGTGCCAAGGATAGTAGACATCCTGAGTACACAAGGCAAGTCCACAAAACAACAAAAAATAATTGATCCAAAACCCACGAACCTTTTGAACAACATGGCTTTTTGAACCATTAACAGGATTTTTTTGTTCATAATTATTTGAATCTAGAACTTACATCCACTTTACATATAAAGGCAGAGCAGCTTTGCATATTTACAACATACACTGAATTTTCTAGAAATGCAACCATGTGACTTGGAAATACACCATATACAATTCTGATTAGAACTTAACAAAAATGTGTTCATCATGTCAGGAAATTGCATCACATCTTTGAGCACACCGTATGTCTAGAAAATATCCGAGACTCCTTTTAGTAGACTAAGAACCAAATATTATTAGTCATATCTACTTATTAGCAGCATTGGATTTCATTAATAAAGTGATTTAAGTTATATTATTTCTATCCGACATATTTTTTTTAATTTGTAGCACTACAGTACAAAATCTTTGTGGTAGAAATCACACATTAAAATTATTTACTTGGGGGCTGACAATTGTTTTTCAACATGGGACTCTTAAAATGCTCCCAGAAGCCTACAGTCCAACTCTTTTGGCTCTAATATTACTGTATCTTTTTCCAATCTGTCATTTATTTCCTAAAATCAATGAAATGATATAGTTTCCAAAGTCTTTTTAAATATCAAAAACTGAATGAATGCCTTGACATGTGATGGGCTTCAAGACGGAAAACATATTTTCTGAGGCATTTCATCATAATCTTGTCCATATTTTAACCACTCAAAGATCAAGCTCATACTTAAAATATAATACTTCCTCATTTTCTCCATTTCAACAGCCTGTTTTCTGTCTTGGCATGAGATCTCTAGTTTCTGATTTACTATCTTGACTGGGTTCAGAGTGAATGAAAGGAGTTTCAGAGACTTCTTCCACTTGGCCCTTTCTACCTTAACAGCTCATTTCTCACAGATCAAAAATAATATGCAGTTCTACAAGAGGCGACATATACCCATTCCAATTATGCACTTAGAGACAGGGAAAATTACCACAGAGTGAGTCTGCAGACCCAATATAATCAATTAAATAGATTTATACCAAAACTCAATTTATTACTTAGTCCCCATAAGTTCCCATTTTTACAAAGCGGCTATGACTCTTCATCTCTAAATGCGAGGAGCATTCCTTACTTTTCAAGATTATTAATTTGAAAATCCATAAAGTTCTAGAGAACATTATTTCATCCCCATTGAGAATCATTGACCTAATAATGTTTTCCTCTGCCCAACCTTTGACCTTCACATTTACTGTCTACAGGACATAAGAACACTTTACTGACTTGTTGGAATTCAGATATTTTCTGGTAATCAGAAGTAGATTAGTTTTCGATGTGGTGTTCCATGATTCATCGTTAGTGTGTAACACCCAGTGCTCCACAGACAAAAACTAATGATGCACCGTGTGGGGACTAACATAACAGAATAAAAAAAAAGTAGTAGATTAGAAAAGGTCTAATCTAGGGCCAATCCAGAAACATGTTTTTGTTTTTTTTCTTCACCTGCAGTTAAGAAAACTTAACTTAAGAAGAACTAACACAACTTCCTAAGATACATAGTAGCAATATTGAAAAGATTTTTTAAGTAAATAAATTAATGATATTTTGGTGCTTGATACCAATTCATATACCTTATCCAAAGCCCCTCAGAAGTATCTTTGTTCCTTTTCCCATGACCAATTATCTACTAAATGAGTTGAGGTCCCATTGGAGAAACAGTGGAGAAGTATTTATTGTGTATATCGATGAGACAGTACAGGTGCTTCTTTTACTTTATTTGATGGGTGCTGGGAACCAGAGTTTCAGATTGGAATCCTAAGAGTGAAGATTCACAATTTTCCACTGGGACAGCTGACATCAACCTTCTGCTTACTGGTTCACGATTTTTTTTTTGGCTGGTAATTTAAGTCAAACAATAATCTACTTGGCTGCCAAATTAGTTCATCCCTCAGAACTCACTTGGGCATTACCACAAATTCTTGCCAACTAACACATCCTGTTAGCCATCTGGTCTTGCTAACTGTTAAGGTAATTAAGAGTTAGGTACACCCACCCATCCTTTACAATTCTGGAATCCTAACATAACCACTCTGACACTAGGGAACCCAATTGACAGGTAATATTTTCTCTTGTCTACCATGACCTACAGACAACAGCCACCACTGAGTTTCAAAACTCCAGAGTTCCCCTTACAACTGTACTCTTTATTGTCTTAATGAAGAAAGTGCTCTGGAAAACCTCCAAGAAAACAGAATCAATTAATAGTCTATTGGATATTATGTAATACATGTATTCCAACATATCCAGCTTCCTGAGTTTTCCGACTCCAATGTTCTAAATTTCCTCGACAGTTCCAGCATCTCCCCACCTATATACTACAGGCAATCAGCATACTCACATTTTAAAAAAACATCAGCAACTATAGGTTTATCACTAAGACATGAAATCCTGGATCATAGGAGAGTGACATGATATCATCAATAAATTCTTCCTTCTCCAGCCTTAGATTTCACACTCCCTGATCCCAAATCCTCAAGGTAACGCTCATATATCCACTGCTGGCTCCTGCCTCTGCATATTGCTCAGGCCCTGCAACTTTTTCAGTGACAAGCTATCTCTTACCCATCTACAGCAGAGACTGTGTATTCCCAATCATGCTACACTGAGACCTGACACTTGTTACTGATCTGGAGACAATAAATGGAGGCAGGGTGCACTCTGGAGGAAGACAAACATCTTCTTATGAAACATAAACATCAGGTGAAATCTTTGCATTGTTGCCAGGGGAAGGGAAGTGACCTTACTCTATCAAACCACAGAAGATTACTACTTCTACCCAGGAGTTTTCCAGGGAATGAATCTAGGATTCAAGACTCTGAGGTCATACTTAGAAGTGTCCCCACTGTATGCCTCCAACTCCCACTTGTTCTCACCAGGCAGTGACTCTAGCATGGGTGACCTGTCATGGCTCATTTTTCAGTTTCATTTGCAGACTTTGAAGTGCTAAGGTTGCTGCACAAACCAGCACTTCTCCTCCAGCCTATATTTCAGTCTATCAAACACAGTTATATTCTCAATAATTATCCTACAGCACACCAGGATAACCACTATCACACTTACTGTTAGCATTACATAGTGCTTACTGCCCCTGGTAAGTCTTCTAACCATAAGATCCCCTGATGAAGGTCTGTTACCAAAAGCCACTTTCAGGAGCAACTGCCTTAGCTGGAATTACCTCAGTAGCAGATGCCAAGGTAGGATGGGGGTGCTTGCCAAGGGCAGTCATCTCAGGAAGCACGTGACACAATGGGAAATGTAGGATAAACTCTCACCCTTCACTGGTGGAGGATGACCCATTTTGGCATAAACTATCTTATATTTCCCGGTTGCACTGGGCAGAAATAAGTATCTCTGGAACTGAAAGAGGAACAAAGATTCTCCTACTTTATGTGGAACACTGGAAAGGACAGGAAACTGTCCCTACAGCTTTGGTGAAAGTATGACAGCCAAGGGAATTATTAGCAAGATACATCATAAGTATCTGCCACAACATTTTATCAAAACTTCTTTTACCATTTTTATTTTATTAAAATAAATTATCTCCCACTGAAGAACACCAGTTTCTATCACAACGGTTGTTATAAGGCTGAAGAAAAAAAAAAATTAACTACTGACCTTCCTTACACTATTACATTGAAAAGGAATTTGAGTGAGTGAGAGACACTGTATTTCACAGAATCCAAATATGCATGACCTTCACACTGTAAAACTGATAACATGTTACAAAAATAATATGTTGTGTTTTCTTTGAAGTCAGCATGTTACTCCTCAAAAGTAAACACGTGTCGTAGAGAATTATCACCTCGCTCATTACATATTTATCTTACAGTTCATATCTCCATTAAATAATGTTTTAAGTGACCATTTCTGAGTTCCAGCTGTGGTTTAGGTCAGAGCCAGAACCCTGGCAAGGCAAATAATGCAGTGCCCCTTTGAATGAACATTTTGGCCCCATTACTGAAACCCTGTTCACAGTGCCTGCTTCTGCTATTCCCCTTCCCCCAGCTTACCTCACAGGAAATGCATTCTTAAAATGTTCTCCATTTTCTTCCTTGAGCAACCGGTGGGGTGCATGGGGAAAAAGCTCTAGAAAGAGCCCTTGGGGGACCCCAATCCCTGTGACTCCACACACACACACATACACACCCCGCCCAAGAGCTCTGCACTCTACTGCCTGTCCAAACTAGATCAGCCGTCTATCAACTACCTCAGCTCAAGTCTTCTACGTTTCCAGCTCGTTTCGCTGCAGGTAAGCCAGTGTTCTTGTCTCATGTCTCCCGGAAAGCTCTTGTTTCCCTTCAGACTTCTGGCTATTTGTTTACCCTGTAGTCTCAATTCTGCAGTGATTTCCAGAAAAGTCATGGATTTGCAGTTTTCCCAGCTCTTGTTTCTTTCATTGTAGGGGTCAGAGCAATGCTCTTGCCAGCTGTCTGTGTCCTTGAGCAAAAGCTTGAAATGCTGTAACCTTCTTCATTTTCATTCCCTTTTTTTACTGATACAGTTTCTCCTTCTGTTTACTATATTCTCCACCCAGAGTATTTCACCTCCTCCTTCAAGTTCCAGCTCAAGTATCCTCTTCTCAAACTTTCCTGATCCCTCCACGGTAAATTAATCCCGCCTTTTCAGTACTCCAGCAAAATGTTCTTCATTCCTTTCCAGTATAAACTTACTGAACACTTACACTGTGGTAGAGATGACATGGTCCCCAGAGAATTTCATTCTAGCAAAGGTTACAGGCGAGTGCACAGATAATGCAAGGAACACATTAACATATAGGAAGAGAATGCATTTTAGTTTGAAGAGGTTATAAAATTTTAGTTTGAGGAGTTATAAATACACAAGATGTGATGTCCAACTATAAATTTAAAGCCAAACAGAAATTGTCCTGTGAAAAGGGAAAGGTTCTCACACATTTCAAATCACTGAAACAGCAAATTAGTATATTACATTTTGGCTGGCGTCTCGACTGTTAGCCCGAAAGACACTTTCAGCAAAAACTATGTGATATTCATCTTCATTAATAGTATAAGCACTAACTTAATAATTATTTGGCGATTTGAATGACTAGCTTTGCTTCCTAATAAGAGTGGGTTTTTTTTAGTATAAGCACACTGTAGAAAATAATTGCTTTAAGAATGATGATCCTATTTTCAGTGCCCTGCACTCAAAAGCCAAATAAATAAAGAAAAAATAATGAATATAATTCTATCTAGAAAGGCTATCTACAAAGTACTGTACAAATTAGTATTCCAATTTTTCCCTTGCTTACAAAAATCATAAATAAGAACTAGGGCAAATTGTACTTTCATCATTAAGAACTATGTAATTTATTTTTCTACTATTTCATACATATGCCAAATCCTGTTACTTTGTATTTCTAAAGTGATAATCCCATGATTTCAATGAATTAAAATACTGCTCTCACTAATCTGGAAACAGAAGCATCTTACTAAAATACATCACAAATTATTATAGATGGTTATATCATTTAAGTAAAAATATAGTACAAATTAAAGATGTCAGTTTTAATTGATGGACTAATGGAATCTTAAAACAAAAAATATTTCCTCTCTATGTCCAGGACCTGATACATAATTTGTGGCAGAGGGAGGCTAGAAGAAGAACAAAATAAAAATGTAAGGCTCTTGCTAAAAATTTATTAAGAATTTGAAGAGGGTGATAGCAGTACATTAAACCAAGCACGATGCCCTTCTAGACACACACCCAAGAAGGTGGCCCTACTTACAAATTTTATATTCAGTGAAATATTAGAAGTATCTTCTGTCTTAAAACACAGAACTCTGATTTAAATCCATTGGTATCGAGACCAAAACAGCCTTCCTTAATAGGAATTTCCCTAAGATCTTATGCTTTCACTTCCTTTTTTTAAGTTTAGAGACTATGGAGAAGAAATAAAAACTGGTCTGTTCACCTTCTCTGAACTTGAAAACCTATGACCCCTTAGTGGCTAGCCAAAGATATGTTCTTCTAACTTGAAATGCTTAAAATAATTCTACAGCAAATAATATATTTGTTTTAAACAAGAAGAAACAAAATGATCATTTTCCCTAGTTAACAGACTTCTTTGGACATAAAAGTTTTATTTTTTTCCCATGGAAAATGTTCTTTATTTTGAAATTAAAGTGAAAAAATATAAATGAATAAAATACTTTACAAATGCATGTGGAAAGTGCTAATGCGCCTAATGCTTCATAATACATATGGTCCAGATAAAAATTAAGGGAAATACCTACTATTTTACTTATTTATTTATTTAAGTATTTATTTGCCACCCTACAGTACACCATTAGTTTTTGATGTAGTGTTCCATGATTCATTGTTTGTGTTTAACACCCAGTGCTCCATGCGATACATGCTCTCCCTAATACGCATCAGCAGGCTCACTCATAACCCCCAAAACCCTCAGTTTGTTTCCCGGAGTCCATAGCCTCTCATGGTTCTTCTCCCCTTTTAATCCCCCCCTCTTCATTTTTTCCCTTCCTTTTCCTAATGTCCTCCATGCTATTCCTTATGTTCCACAAATAAGTGAAACCATATGATAATTGACTTTCTCTGCTTGACTTATTTCACTCAGCATAATCTCCTCCAGTTCCATTCATGTTGATACAAAAGTTGGGTATCCACCCTTTCTTATTTTTTCATAATTTTATAGTTATTATAGAGTTGATGATTTGTGTCAAATACAGTACATTTATACCTAATATAGGTGCAATATATACAACTCTGAAACAAAAATTATTTTAATATTATATGTCATATATAAATTAGAAAAAAAGAATGTTTAGATACCACGAGACAACTGCTTTTTAGGGTTATTTTCTTGAGGGGAAGAATAAATCTTGAGAATAACAATTAAATTATAAGAAGACAGAAATCATTCATAAAACTACTGAAAGCAGGGCGCCTGGGTGGCTCAGTCATTAAGCATCTGCCTTGGGTCGAGATCAAGCCCCACATCGGGCTCCCTGCTCAGCGAGAAGCCTGATTCTCCCTCTCCCTCTGCCTGCCTGCCACTCCCCTTGCTTGTACTCTCCTCTCACTATCTCTATCTGTGTGTCAAATAAATAGATAAAATATTTTAAACAAATATTGAAAGCGAGTAAAAAGAGTGGGTTCGTTTCTAGTGAAAGAGTGAAAAAGAAGTATAAGGAACCACTTAAAAAGCTTAAATAACTACAATTATAATTAATAATGACAGATTCAAAAGAAAGGCAAGAAATATGATTTTTTATTTAACAGGCTATGGAGGAAAATCATAAAAATAAAATGAAAATTTAATGTATGCATTTTTAAAAAAAATTAAAAATGTTTCTTTTTTTAGAGAGATACCAAAGACAAAGATATTCTATGGGTTCTTTTAAAGCCCCCACAAAACTACCATTTTTAAAAGGCTTACATTTTTTATGAGAATTGATAAAATGCAAGTAAACCTAGTTTACAATAATATGGGTTGCTTAACTAGCACAACACTAGCCTTAAAAAAGGAAAGCCTGTAACAATTAGTTTATAGCAAAAGTTCAATCTACAAAAGTTCTAAAAAGTCATTTTTACTTACAGTTGGCATTGATCACCTTTGATTCCTTTCGTTGTGCAGAAACATTTTCCTGTGTGCA
Organism: Lontra canadensis; assembly: GCF_010015895.1. NCBI lineage: Eukaryota > Metazoa > Chordata > Mammalia > Carnivora > Mustelidae > Lontra > Lontra canadensis. The sequence goes on from NW_022630997.1 coordinate 5,019,587, forward strand.
TGTGACAAATATTTGCATGGCCACTGCATGTACAAGCTGTAAGTCAAAATGAAAATGACACTGAATATTCTCCATCACAAATATGCATCACATTTCATTTGGGGCTTTATTTTTATACCATGTATTTTCCCCTGGCCATCCAAAAACTAGAGTTACCTCATAAGTTATTTTTTTATTAAAGGGAAGTAAATTCACTTATTGAAAAATTTTGTGAAACTCTTCAAAGACTTTGGGGTAACCTGAAGTTAAGTATGGATCCAAGCATTATTGCATTCTTCTTTGGGCTCCTCTCCATTTCTAGTTAAGCAAATGAATTTCAAAGAGCTTAAGAATTTTGGAATCAAAGGCTTAGATTCAAAACGTACATCTATAATCACCAGCTACCTTGGGCAATTTATTTAACTTCTCTGCCTTAGTTTATTCATCTGCAAAAGATAATAATAATAATGATGATGATGATGATGTTTCGCTCTTAATACTGATGTGAAGATTAAATGAGATCATGTATTTTTAAATACCTAACACATATTGAGCACTTAATAAATAAAGCTATTACTTCTACTACTATTACATTGCCAAAAATAATAAAAATATAGCTATATATCATGTAAATAAAGCATGCCTCTTTATTGCCCCAAATAATCTTATTTTGCTTCTGAGATCACTCTCAGTTTTAATATTATACAATATTAACTGAAACATAATAGGGGACTCATTTCATTTTATTATTTTGCATTCCTTGTTAAAGAGTAGCGTTCCAATTATTTGAGACACAAACTCCATACTTATTGTGTCCACCATCCAAACAACTGGTAAGTTCTATTTCAGCATGCACAATCTCTCTTATATCTGCACAATCTCTCTTATATTGAGATAACCACTGTACTCGGTGGGACAGCATATGTCACTGACATATGTCAGTGTCACACACTGACACTGTATTGTGTCATTCAGAGTCATATGTGAATGACACAATACAGTCACATATCTGATCTACCATCAGTTATTTCTAGGCTACAATGCATTTGCCAATCCTGAGACAGCCTAAAGAGACCAGGCCAACCATGCTACTAGCTCTTTCAAAAACTTCAATGAGAACTACCGTGTCCTGCACACCTCCAGCTAGTTAAACCACTCTCTGATATAAATGAAACAATGTGGTTTTTTCTTGGTTCACATACACATGTAAAAATAAGTGAGTTTTGATCAAAATATAAAATACTCTAGAACAGGGGCACCTGAGTGGCTCAATGGGTTAAGCTTCTGCCTTCAGTTCAGGTCATGATCTCAAGGTCCTGGGATCGAGCCCCACATTGGGCTCCCTGCTCAACAGGAAGTCTGCTTGTCCCTCTCCCTCTGCCTGCCTCTCTGCCTCCTTGTGATCTCTCTCTGTCAAATAAATAAATAAATTTTTAAAAAAATACTCTAGAAACTAAGCATCTTGCTAATTGTTTATGATTATTTGCTTTGAAAAATATAGACGATTAATATAAAGTAAATACACACACATATAAAGTAAGTTTTGGTACTAGATAGATTCTTAAGAACGTGGTTTTCTGGCTAAAAGAAATTTCTACATAAAAGTACTCTTTTTTTCTTCCTAAAGAATATTTAAATAAATCAGCATAATTTTCCTTTAAGTTTATAGAATTAACTATGGAAACACACAGTGCGAGAATTACAGAAATGAATTTACGGGACTCTAAGATATATTGATAACATGTAATTTCATAAATAGTAAATGAATATACCATGATATCTTAATATTAACTTGCAGAGGCTCATATTAATATTGTCTTATAGTCAGAAATTCACTAAAAATGATGCATATTAATATTTTAAAACTTAAACATTTTATTTACCCTTTATGGCAGAACTAAATAAGAGTTATGTTTGCAGAGTTCCTTTGAAGAATTGCCATTGTATAGTAGCTTTAATAATTCCTGAGACCAAAAAAAATTGTGTTAAAATGCCTTTTAATGTAAGCCAATTTTGAGAGAATACCCTTGCAGTTTTGTACGTCAGGTTAAAATGGCACAAATGTATTTCAAATTCAATTGTTTAAAATTTACACTTCATGAAAGTGTTGAAATTACTCTTGTCAGCATCTGAGGCTATCTTTTTATGCTGAATAAGCACCTATGAAATCATCATACAGTGGCCTCTTGTTTGGCAAATTTTATATGATGATGATTTTATAGCCTAGACATACACTGAAGGGACATTTTGTGGTCACATGTTATTTCTGTTCCCCTACAGTATAAAGTTGCAATATTAACTTATAACCAAGACTGAACAATAAGGATAGAAAAAATAAAGATGCTCTAAGGGTTATTCTAACAAGTTGTACATGAAGAATATATAGAAACATGAAACCAAAAAAAGGTAGTCAGCATTGGCAGGACTTGTTTCTAAGTCAGCTTATGTGTCAAAGTCCCTTCCATTGCTAGATCCTTATTATCTGTTGAATACCTATAACAATAATTTCTGGAAATTAGGAAATCGTGTCCATTTAATATGCACTGTATACATCTAGCGTATTATACTTTATATTTACTAGATCTGCTATACATTATATTTCAAGGGAGTAAGAATTCTGACAAAGGCAAATGTTCAAATAGCTGATCTAAATTTCTATTCAAACTTATATTTTTACTTACAACTCTAAGCCCAAATTTTCACAGATGTATGGTTTATGAAAGCGGGGAAACAGAATATAGCTGCTTCTTTTTTATATAAATAAACATGAAATGCTGATACCAACATTATCTTAGCAATCTGAATTTTCTCATTAAAAATGCTAGAATTAGGGGTTAAAGCCCCTGCCTTCAGCTCAGATCATGATCCCAGGGTCCTGGGCCAGGCTCTCTGCTCAGCAGGGAGCCTGCTCCCTCCTCTCTCTCTCTGCCTACCTGTGACCTCTGTCTGTCAAATAAATAAATAAAATCTTTTTTTTTAAAAATGCCAGAATTACAACTATTGCCATGTACCTGTTGTTGAGAGAGTATGATTTTTTTTTTCCTACTGAAAAACTGATAGTTCTCAAAATTAAAAATGGGCCATCAATCCGACTTACAGAGATTACTTTTAGTCAGGATATTTGACACCTGTACTTGCCTAAATAAAGAGTAAGTAGTAAAACTCAGTTATTCAGCCCTAGATCCAGTATTTACTGAATGGGATGGGGGTATAAGGCACCGCTTTAGAACTGTAATTAAGATGGCAAAGAAGGAACGCCTAGATAGCCCAGTCAGTTGAGCATCCAACTCTTGATTTCAACTCAGGACATGATCTCAGGATCCTGGGAGAGAACCCCTCAACAGACTCTGTGCTCACCAGGGAGCCTGCTAGAGGATTCTCTCTTGGTCTCCCTCTACCCCTCCAGGCCTCCCTCTGCTTGTGTGCTCTCTCTCTCAAATAAATAAATAAATCTTTAAAAAAAAAAAAAAGTGACAAGTAAGAATCCAGAACTTAAGTAACTAGAACCTTCAAGCACATGGCACTGTTTCAAGGATTTCAGTGATAGGTTAGAAAGTCATAAAGTGCCAACAGGACTTTAAGATTTATCTTTTATATTCCAAAGCTGTCCAACATATTCAAAAATGGAGAGAAGAAACTCTAACCATCTATTCTAACTATATCCCTGGGGCCAAATCTGGCCCAATTCCTATTATTGTACAGTCCATAAGCTAAGAATGGTTTTTACATTTAAAGAATTGTGAAGAAAGAGAAGGAGGTGAAGGTGGAGATAAAGGAAAGAAGGAGAAGGAGTCAGAAGAGGCAGAGACAGCAACAGCAGCAACCATAAGTAGCCCACAAAAAACAAAATTTACTATTTAACCCTTTAGAAGAAAAAAAGCATTCCAGTCCCTGATCTATAATCACCAAGCCTGCAATCACATAATTTGTCAGCGCTCCATTCTGGTTTAATTTTAAAAACTGAAATCATATTTAAAACAATTAGTTTTTTTCCTAATAGAAGAAAGTTAAGCAAAAACATTAAATATTAAAATATTAAAAATGTCACCAAACTAAATTTTAACTCAACTTCTAAAAACTGAATTCTTAATAACCTGTGTTTACTTTTATAAAAGAGTAACTTTAATCTTGCTTCAATATCTTTGATAAAAGAATAAACCTTTAGTCATATTTTATTTTCTTACTCTAACTGGCTAGATTTCTTGACTGCTGCTAATGACTACCATTAAAGTATTTAAATCCTTTAAAATTGACTTCTTATACTTTATTTAATCTGTTTCTCATTCATCTAAAAAAACAACAAAATACCAATATCCTAGGCTATAAATGAGACTTTTAAGAATGACACATTATTAAAAGGTATTCACAAATATTATTACTTGCCTCAAGTTCAAATTCTTAAATTCCAAGCGACTGAATCTTTATTGTGTCTATTTTGAATCTGCATTGTTTTCAATGAGATTACTTTATAAAATTACCTTGAAGAGATATTAGATGATGAATCAAAGAATATGAAAAAATGTTGAGTATTATGTAACAAAATATGTTTTATAAAACATAATAACAATATTTTGTATCTATATATGACTGTACTATTTCTGATGTATTTTCATACACATTACTTCTTTAATCTTTTGCCTCATATATTATACCCATTTGACAGAGGAATAGCTTCAAAGAAATGAAAAAAAAAAAACAAGGTTTTTATGGGAATAGATAAATTGATAATGGTCATCATATAAAAAAATAAACAGGCAAGAAGAGCCAGGAAAACACTAAAAAAAGAAAAGCTTAAAAAACAAAGAAACAGCCTACTAGACATTAAAGCATTTATAAGCTCTCTATAATAAAAACATTGTAATACTGGTGTATCAAGAGACAAACAGATCAGCAGAGTAGAATAAAAAAATCCAAATATATCTGCAACTTTAGAATATAAAAAGCTTGTATATTAAATCATGGATCAAAATGAATTTTTTAAAACAAATGTCAATTGGACAACTGATGGAAAAGGTAAATTTAGATCTATACCTCACACCATACACAAAATTAAATTCAGAAACCATTAGTGATCTAAATGTAAAAAAACAAAAGGACACAAGTAACAGAATGCATAGGTAACTTGGATAAGCTGGATATAAGAAAAAGTATTCTAACTCAAGAGTGATTATTTTGATGAGATTAAAATATAAAGACTTCACAGCCAAAACAAACAAACAAACAAAAAACCACCATAAACAATGTCAAAGGACAGATACATATTTGGAGAAAAATGTTCAACAGTTAGATAATGGTCCTAATAAGTAAAGAACTCTCACCAAATTAAGAGGATAAAAATATCTCAACAGAAAATTGAGCAAAAAATACAGACAATTCACATAAATATAAAAATGGTCCTTAAATGTATGAAGATAATATTAATTTCACACATGATAAGAGAACTAAAAATTAAAATTTCATCTATCAGACAAAAGTTAAAAAGTATAAAAATATCTTCTGTTCACAAAGCTATATGGAAACAGGTACTCTCACAAACTACTAGTGGGAGTACAGACTGGTAGAACCATGACTTGCATACAATGTATGTGTTTATCTCTTAGCCTCACATGCTCCCTTCTAGGAATTTATCCTGAAGATACACTGCCTATTAGAGTACAGAAATAAACATGCACACAAAAGTTTCTACTACACTATTACTGTTATTTGAAATTACTGGAATTCACCTAAATATTCATAGTTGTAGTATGACTTCATAATGTAGTACTAGGTAGTTATAAAAACACTGAGGAAGATCTCTATAATGTGGAACGATTTCCAAGTTACATTATTAAATGACAAAAGTTATGCTTTGTGTAAAAAAACTAAGAAAATGTGCATGTTTCTACATATTTAATTTTAAAAATAACATAGGGAGGAGAAACCAGAGATGGGTTTGAGATAGGTTACTTACAGGGCATGAGTGAGAATGTCATGAAAAGATGAGGGTAAGGGCAAGGAGGAAACTGGCTTTTTGTACATTCGTGACTTTGAGGACCATGTTAATATTTCACATACTCAAAAAAAAAAAAATTACATCAACAACACTGGTGTGGCAAAGGGGGCCCTAAAGCTGACTAAACGCAGAAATAAATGAATGGCCCCAACTGAAATGACTAACAACCACACTGAAGGAGGGAAAAAGAGTGAACACAAGTACTTTTTAAACAGTTACAGACTATATGTCCTCATACTGAAGACAAAAATAAATGTATAAATGCTAAATTCTAATTAGTAGACTTCCTTTTCATTGAGGTATGGCTTAGCAGTTCCAAAACTACTTCTTGTACATTTTAAGATTGAAGAAATTTAAAAATATATATTGTGGATAATGAAAGTCAGCTTAAAAATTTGGACAGTAGGAAGAATAAAAATGAACCCTGTAGTAAGGGACAGAAAATGAGGTGTTAGTGTAAACTCATTTTTTTTTTAAAGATTTTATTTATTTTATTTTAGAGAAAGAGTGCAAACAAGGAGAAGAGTAGAGGGGGAAAGTGGGGGAGGTGGAAAGAATCCCAAGCAGATTCTAGTTCAGCACAGAGCCCAAGGTGGGGCTCAATCTCACTATCCTGAGATCATGACCTGCACCAAAGCCTAAAGCTGGACCCTTAACTGACTGAGCCACCCAGATGCCCCTAAACTCACGGATTTTAGTATAAAATATAGGTGGATGTAAAACTATATATCAATATGTGTAGTTATGTAGATGTATAAGAATAGATATGCATCTATGGGTAGACACATAAGCATGTGTGTACACAGATATTTATTTATTCTCCAGTTCTGTCTGTTGAAGTGATCTAGAAATAAAACTGTCTTTGTAGCAAAGAGCCCACGAAAGAAACCAAGGCTGTTTAAGAAATGCCAGCTTCCAGTTACAGCAGGAAAAGTACAAGATGGTGGCAAAAATACAAGAAAATGCTCAAAGAATGATAAAGAGCATATGAAAAATGGATGAATATGATACAAAGAGATGATAGATAGATATACAGATACATAAATACATAAATAAAATACACAGATGAACTAGAGAAGAGAAAGCTTTTCGTTGTAAAAGAAAGCCTAATAATTAGTATAGAAAGAATGATAGAAAATCACCATTTGGTAAAAATCATAAAACTAGTAGGTGAAAGTTTAAGAACTAACATAACATTCACAGAGTCTCAAAGCATCTCCTAAAAGATATTTTTTTTTCATTGAAGAATAATATAGTAACTTTAGAGTAAAGAAATCTGGCAGACACCACTTTATCCAAATGTCCCTACTGAACATTACCATTACTGGAATGATGGTAGCATGTAGCTCATGATGATAGCATGTAGCTCATGATAGCTCATGAGAAGAATTTAGCATAACTTCAGTGGTATTCCCGCCAAAAGTACGTAATCAGAATATAATCATGAAGAAATGACAAACAAAGCCATATTCCATACAAAGCACATGCTATATACACACACCAAAAAATGGGCTACAATCCTAAACAATGTCAATGTCACTTAATAAAAAGAAAGACTCAAGAAATGTTCCAGATTCAAGAAGTCTCAAGAGATACACAAATGAATAAAACCAGTCACCTTGGATTTTCTTTTTCTCTAAAGAACAATGCAGGGACAAAGTAAAACCTAAATAAGGTCTATATTTAATAATAATACGCACCAAGGTTGATTTCCTGATTTCTGGAACTGTAATTTGGTTAAAAAAATTCCTAGTTTTTAGAAAACATCCCTAAAGTATTTAAGGGATAAAGGCCCATCAAGTCTGCAATATTTAACTGAAACAGCAAGAGAGAGAGGAAGCACGAAGGAACTCTGAGTATTACCTGCAACTTTTCTGTGTTAAATTATGTCAAAACAATAAAGCAAAAAAGTTAAATAGACCTTTTCAATTTTGAAAAGATTAAACACTTATACACCAAAAAAAGTAAGTAAAATACATGCTTATGTTTTTGACTTGTAAGCTGGTAACAACATTGCTTAACAACTTTGAGGTGTTCTTTTTTTCCCTATATGTTATCGAGGCTTTTGTTTTCACCATTATGAGTAGAAGGGGTGTTGTTAGCAATATGTGAAGTAAACAATTCCACATCTCAAGAAAACATTATTAATTATTTCTCTTTCTATAAATGAGATAAAAAGGTAAATGACAAACAGAGACACTGTATGGAGGGTATAGAAATTGTAGGGAGAGTATTCACTCATTCATTCCACAAATATTTAAGAAGAAGCTATTCCATTTCAGCTAACCTGTAACACACAACAGCAAAAGAAGAAAAGAAGAACCATGGGCACTTAACTGGTATTATCATTAACTAAGATGGGGGTGAAAGGAGAATATTTTTAAATAATACAGTTGTTGAATTCAGTTTTTGAACCAATTAATATGAACAATACTGGCCTTGTAAGGAAGTCAAAAAACAAGTAGAAATTGCTCATTAGGGGGCCTGGGTGGCTCAGAGGGTTAAAGCCTCTGCCTTCAGCTCAGGTCATGATCCCGGGGTCCTGGGATCGAGACCCACATCGGGTTCTCTCCTTGGCGGGGAGCCTGCTTCCTCCTCTCTCTGCCTGCCTCTCTGCCTACTTGTGATCTCTGTCTGTCAAATAAATAAATAAAATCTTTAAAAAAAAAAAAAAAAGAAATTGCTCATTAAAATAAATACACAATTAAACAATCATACATTCCCTTTGAAGCCTAAAAATATAGATGATTATTCTAATAAAATCACTAGATGGACCCATAGAGAAAAAGCAAGATGAAAGGTATAGGTGAAACTGTGATTAAAAGAAAAGCAAATATTTGCATTCATATCCTATGGTATATAAAAACGGACCTTTGAAAGAAAAGGTTTTTCTTGGTAATAATATATTAAGAAAGATTTTAATATGTTTATGAACTATTTCCAAAAAATATTTATGCTGATGCTTTCCTACACCTGCTCTAGGCATTTCTTATTTTTTTTTTTGCATTTCTAATATATAATTAACTTGTCTACCATCACTAATTACTTTTTGTGCATTATCTAAGCAATGAAAAAGCAATGAAAAAATCCAAATTGGCACTTAGCTGAATTCTGATCTTTAAAAAACCTATAAATACCAGACTAAAACCAAATACATGCCTAGAGTTTCTTAGATTAACCTCTAATTTTCTGGAATACACTAAATAAATGTTTTATGTTGTAGAATATGAGAAATATGCCCCATTTTAAATTTACTTTTTAATTTTCATCCTAGGCCTATCATTTGAAGCAAATAAGAATTGCTTAATTTTTGTAGGTTTGTATAATAGCCTTTTTTATTGTTAAATTAAATTATACCATCTTACCTCACTTTTTAAACAGTCAAATAGTGCCAGATCCTTATAACACAAAACCTCAAGCAATACATGATAAGGGGACTAGGCATCGCATCAAATGAAATTAAAGAGAAATATTAAACACTTAAGATAAAATAATAGCTTCTATGTAGTCCCCAAAAGATAAACATTGTACTTGTAGATTTAAAACCATTATTTTTTTTTAATTCCATGTGATATATTAGTGAACTTATTAATGAAAAGAAAGCATGCAAGTCACACACTTCATTGTCAAAAATATGCAAATCAGAGGTGGAAATAATTTGCAGCATCAGGCCTAGGAACTAACCGACTGCCAATAGCACTAACCAAATGCCAAAAGTTGAAATGAAGGTTTAAAGTTAGGATGGACGGAAAGTAGAAGTTTGTGCAAATAAAAAACAGGGAGAGAGATCTTGAAAAGATCTCTCTTGTGATCTTGATCTTCAAGATCTTCAAGATCTTGAAAAGATCTTGAAAAGGGGTAGGTATAATAAAGGTGCGGAAGCAAGCCAAGCGAAGTTCCCCAACACTCAAAAGTTTACCAAGGGTGTCTCTAGCAGTTTCATGAGGCTCAGCCCACAGATATCTCTCTGAAAAGGCATCTAACACAAGAAAGTAGTAAAAACTGCACCTTCTACTAACCACAATCAAGGTCATTCTGAAATTACCTGACTTAATGTCAGGTCCAAATACTTTGCATAATCTCAGTTCTTCTTGTCCTTTTGATTCCTTTTATGAGAATAAAAGAGATAAAGAGAGCTCAGAAAGATGGAATAAATGAAGAAAGCTTAGGGCTCTAAGTATTTGAAGTTAGAGGAACACATCCCTCAGAAAAACAAAACGCTTCAAAATAATTAGTACAGAGAGAAGACAAATTAGCTACAAATATCATAGAAGCTATAAAATAAAGATTTTTTTTTATTTTTTATTTTTTATTTTTTTAATCATTCAGTTTAAACAGGCAGCTCTGCATGATTTAAAAAGTCTTTGGGGGGAAGGCGCTTGGGTGGCTCAGTGGGTTAAAGCCTCTGCCTTCGGCTCAGATCATGATCTCAGGGTCCTGAGATCGAGCCCCTGCATTGGACTCTCTGCTTAGAGGGAGACTGCTTCCCCCTTTTCTCTCTCTGCTTGCCTCTCTGCCTACTTGTGAACTCTGTCTGTCAAATAAATAAATAAAATCTTTTAAAAAATTTATTAAAAAAAGGCTTTTTTGGTTTTCTTAATGTATTTAAATGTTTTTGAAAAATGTTATTCTGAAGCAAGTCTTTAATCAAAGTATAATTTCATGCCCATACCATATGCTAAATATCTACATATAATTATTCATGTAATGGGCTCTTTTTGGGATATTTAAAGTCTCAGGTTGGCCCTTCTTTGCCACACAGGAAAATCATGTATATTAAGAAAATACAAACTTTTTAACTTTGTTGTGTCAAAATAATTAATAGAAATAGGATTTCCATGTCAAGTAATTTTCATCTATTGGCAGGTTTAAATCATTCAGGTCAATGCTCCCAGATTGAGAGATTTAAATTACTTATGTTTATTTCAAGGAATACTCAAGATCATTTGATTATAAACTTTCAGCTTCTGTAAACACCTCTGATACGTGAGAAAGGTTTAAAGTGAAAAAAAATTCCCATCCTAGTAGAGAAAAAGAAGAGTTCATTCATATTCTTTTTACTACCCTCTTGTCTCTGAGGAGAGTTGTGCCATAGCCCAATGTATTTATTAAAGTATTAAACAGGGGTGCCTGGGAGGCTCCGTTGTTGGGCGTCTGCCTTTGGCTCAGGTCCTGATCTAGGGTCCTGGGATCAAGCCCCATGTTAGCTCCCTGCTCAGCAGGAAGCCTGCTTCTCCCTCTCCCACCCCCCCGCTTGTGTTCCCTCTCTTGCTTTGTTTCTCTCTGTGAAATAAATAAATAAAATCTTTAAAATAAAATTATTAAATACTTCTGTAAAAGCCTGCTATGGGTATATCCACAATATACCAAAAAAAAATTTAAAATAAATAAGTTTTGCTTATAGAAAACAAGGTAAAAATAGAACTGTCACTGTGTTGAAAGAATTTTCCCCAAACTAGAAAAGAGTATGTTTCTTTATCACTATTAAAAGTAAAAACCTAAAATAAAATTTTAAAAAGTATGTAGAAAGAAAAAAATCAGATGAGTATAGTATTCAAACTCCTAGAAAAAGAACAAAATGAACTAAAAGACATAACAAAATTAGACTATGTTAAAACCAATTATGAATGTGGTGTAAAAGAAAAAAATCTTATTGATAATGCCAACTATCCCATTAAACATCTTGCAATAAAATAACCAAAAAGAGTTAAGACCTAGATGAAAAAACTATTGGTCATACGTGTCTACAATTTTTAAAATGCCTATATTTCACGATTTGGAGAGGTGGGTTTTTTTGTCATTGTTCTTATTGGACATCTTTTTATGAATAATCAAATAAAACAAACACATACAAATATTTTTAAACATTTTGGTGATTAATAGCATTATAGCTTAGTTGTCTCACACTTAGAACAAGGTATAATGAAAAGCATGGAATTAATGATAATGGTATAAAAGTGAAACTTATAAATTGAACTCAACTCCAAAGGGCCCACCCAGATCCTTCCATCATAATTAAAATCTTTGGGCACCTGGGTGGCCGGCTCAGTGGATTAAGCCTCTTAAAAAAAAAAAAAAAAGAATTAAACTCTTTGTCCCTGGTTCTATCATTCAACCTCTTCATAACACCATTATATCACCCTTACAATGTATAGAAATTCAAGCCCTAGTACCGTGTTTTGCATATAGTTAAGTACTCAATAATTGTTTGTGAATCGAGGATAATCCTCCATTGCAAAGTAATACAGTACATAGTGTGGAGCCATTAGAGTATAGCGAGCCATTCTAGTCAATGAAACTTTCACTTATCTTCTTTTACTAAAATTTTAAGTCAAGTTGAAGATAATATGACAAAAATAATACTGTTAAAAAGTATAAAATCATATTTTTATTAACATACTTAAGTTTACTGATGTAACAAATTTTTGTAATAAAAATAATAGTAATAATGACAATGACAGCATTCTAGAATAAAACATTTACAAGAAGCACAAATTATTTCTTATGTAAAGTACCTCATTTATGCCTCACAATAAATTAGTCATATAATTTTTAACTGAGGAAACTGAGACAATAAGAGGTTAAATAATTACCCAAGGTGACCGTGGCATTGCCTGGATATGGACCCAAGCAGTATGATTCCAAAGCCCAAGCTGTTTACAATGTTATATTCTTCCATAGCGATGAAGATTGATAGATGGATGATAGACAGATAGAGAGACAGACAGCAACTCCAGAGCAAATATGTATCAAAGAATCTTCTTGGACATCAATGAGAAATAAAATAATTTTAATAATAAACCACTTTTTAAAAAAGTTTTTTGTTTCAAGTTCTTATTTAAACTCCAGTTAGTTAATATACAGTATAATATTAGTTTCAGGAATAGAATTTAATGATTCATCACTTAAATATAATACCCAATGCTCATCACAAGTTGCCCCTCTTAATACCTATTCACCTATATAACCTATCTCCCCACCCACCACACCTCCAGCAACCCTCAGTTTGTTCTCTATAGTTAACTCTTTTCTTTTTCTTTTTTTAAATCATTCAGGTCAGTGCTCTCTCTTTTCTTTTTTTTTCCTATGTACATCTGTTTCATTTCTTAAATTCCATATATGAGTGAAATCTCTGACTAACTTATTTCACTTAGCATAATACATTCTAGCTCCATCCACATCCTTGCAAATGGCCAGACTTCATTCTTTTTGATGGCTGAGTAATATTCCACTGAGTAATAATACACACTCTGTGTGTGTGTGTGTGTATCCCATATCTTCTTTATCCATTCATCAGTTGAAAACATTTGAGCTTTTTTTTACAATTTAACTATTGTTGATAATGTTGCTATAAACATTGGGGTGCATGTGTCCCTTCAATTCAGTGTTTTTGTATCATTTAGGTAAATACCTAGTAGTGCAATTGCTAGATCATAGGGTAGTTCCATTTTTAACTTTCTGAGGAAACTCCATACTTTTTTTCAGAGTGGCTGCACCATTTTGTGTACTCACCAACAATGTAAGAGGGTTCCCCTTTTTGGCATCCTTGCCAACATCTGTGATTATCCCTGTTGTTAATTTTAGCCATTCTGACAAGTTTTTGTTTATTTTTAAGATTTATTTATTTATTTGAGAGAGAGAGAAAGCAGGGGAAGGGGCAGAGGGAGAAAAAGAATCTCAGGCAGACTCTGTGATGAGAGCTTGACACAGGACTCAATTTCACCACTCCAAGATCATGACCTGAGCCAAAATAGTCAGACGCTTAACTGACTGAGCAACCCAGGCACCCTCTGACAGTTTCTAATAAACCACTTTTAATAGTTAATTATATTAAAAGAATAGCTATGAATATGCCATAGTCTAAAAATAATCTGAGGAAAATCTACAAGTACATTCATTAATATCGGCAACAATGTTAAATTGACTTTAGTAGACTGAATTTAAAAAATAATCTCTGAATCTTCAGTACCTCTAAAACTTCACCATTCAAATATAAATCGACTTCTTTCTTTCCCTTAATATCAGCAGACTTTGAATCTTAATAAATGCATCTACTAATGAAAAGTGAACTTTTCTCAAAAAGGTGAACTAAAAATAAAGAAATATCGGTAAATTTATACTTCTTATTTTTAATAAATTTATTTTAGCTACAGCTGCATTAAAAATAATTCGCCAGATGTGACATACTGTTGATTAGTTAGATAGGTAATGTGGCCCTACGAAATAAAAATGACTTTCATATATTACATCACCATAGAAAAGTCACACACAGCAAAATAATATCTTGCCAACTTTAGGAAACAATGAAACTACAAGGAATTAGCTTCATAAACTACCAGAGAATGTGCAGTACTGAATAAGATAGGCATTTATCTTTCATCCCCTTTAATTTTCCATTGCATTATGCCTCAGCTTGCCAGATGTGTAATGTCAGCAACAAAAATGAATATGGAATAACTGAACTTAGTCTTAAACCTAGAAGAGACATAACATCCCCAAAGGGGAACATATTTCTAAAAGCACTTATATCTATTGGAATGATAAAACTTACATTCTAATTTAAAACATTTTATAGCTAATATAGTTATTCAAATGTTTCTTTTGCCTATGTTGGCAAAAAATTAATACTTTGGTAATCCTCATGACATTGCATTTGGCAGTGGATCCTTAGATAAGCACCAAAAATACAAGCAACAAAAAAATAAATAAGTAAACTGGACTTCATCAAACTTGGAAACTTTTGTGTTTCAAAGGACACTATAAAGAAAATTAAAAGGCAACCTACAGAATGGGAGAAAATATTTGCAAATTATGTATCTGGTAATGTATGTATGTATGTATCTAGAATATATAAAATATATATTATATATATTTTATATATATAAATAATATAGAATATATTAAAAAAAAAAACCTTATAATTCAACAACAACATCAAACAACCCAAATAAAAAATGTCAAAGGGCTTAACAGACACTTTTCCACAGATCTACAAACGGCCAATAACTACATGAAAAGACACGGGAACCTAAACAAGTATCCGCAGGCCCATGTTCATCGCAGCATTACTCACAATACCAATAGGTGGAAGCAACTCAGAGTCCATTAAAAGATGAATGGATAAACATGACATTGCTAAATTTCCTATAATAAACATGTATTAATTTTGCAATAAGAACTTTGTAAAGTGTTTCACAGAATTGTTATAATTCACATCACCCCGACTGAGTAAATACTACCTTCTAAAAATACTGGAACTTAATGGAAAAAATTTTCTTTTATAAAATATATTTTCCACAAGATACGTATCTTCCTCGATTTTCTTTTCTGTAATAAAAATATACTGAAGTAAAAGAAAATATACTTACCTGTGCACTGTCCTCCATTAGTTGGATCCCCATAATAACCTGGCATACAGTCTTGACACTGCTTTCCTGTGGTAAGATTTTTACACTGTTCACACACATTGTTATTGATGCACGTGCTATGTCCATTACACTGGCAAGCTAAAGAAAAGAGTAAAAAATATCATAAACATCTATGAAACCACAGCAAGTATAACACTTATCAAGACAAAGAATTTGTTTTACAAATTTAAATGGTAGCAAAGGCCAAAGGACATTTCCCAAGTTTTATTTTTTATGTAAAACATATGTGATTCAAAATATAAATGCAGGACAATATATACAATAAATTGTGTTGAAATTTTGTTGTATGTTCTATAAAATATAGGGGAAAGAGATAAAGTAAAACATAACATAGCTATGAGAGAGAGCACGTGCATGAGCAGGGGTGAGGGGCAGAGGGAAGGGGGGAGAATCTTAAGCAGGCTCCATGCCCAGCACAGAGCCCAATACAGGGCCTGATCTCACGACCCTGATATCATGACCTGAGACAAAATCAAGAGTCAGACACTTAAGTGACTGAACCACCCAGGGGCCCCAAAAAGGAATACTTTTTTTAACACATTACTTAAAGATTCACATGAATATTTATCTATTAAGTTATATACACACAAGAATGAATAATATCTTTAATAAAGAATGTTAAATTGCATCTTAATTATATTTACACATAATAACAAATGATCAATAAATATAAAAAATTGTGCAGCTATAGGCCCTTACTTCAAAAAACTCTGTGTATGATTAATAAAAATAGCACTTCTAAATTAATTTGCATAAAAACAAATTATCTTCTTATCTTCTTTGGATAAGAAAAGCTTCAAAGCTTCGTCAAAATTCTATTTGAATGTGAACTACACAGAATCACATTTAAAGCATAAGACTTTTTTATGTGTTCATAAGATTTAAAAAGTTCTGGTATTAATTTTACAACAGAATTTCAGATTAGAGATAAAGTTCATATATGAAAGCTCATGCCTTTTGTGCCTATTTGAAACATAATGACTTAATTTTGTTATGGTTTATTAAGGTAATTAAAGTAATTAATTTTGTAACTGCTTGTCCAAACACCATCATCATTGCCACCCTCATAATCATTTTCATCATTATTACAACTAAGATAGCACTTAATTGAGCTTCCTCTTACTGTAGCCAGGGAAGCCAATATTCCATCAATCCCAATTGTTGTGGCCAGCATCTATTCTGATTGGTCAGTGTACATATTGCATCGCTTTTAAAATAAATAAATACTACTCAATTGCCAGATAGTATACCAGGTGGTAGACCTAAATTATATCATTTAATCCTCACAATAATTCTATATGGGAGGTATTACATTGGGGCCATTTCTAAGACTTTTTTTTTTTTTAATTTTTTCAGTGTTCCAAGATTCATTGTTTATGCACCACATGAAGGAAGCCTGGGTTAAGCACCCATCCAAAGTCACACAGCTACTCAACAGCAGAAATAAACACATAAACAGAAAGTTTGAATCAAAAGACCAGACATTAAATACCATAGCTATTGTATGTAGAAAATTCGAAAGTGAGAGAGGGAGATCCTGAGAGAGTAACATAGGGTCATCCACAAGAGCTAACTAACATCAAAAGGTAAAGACACAGGCAAGAATAGTAAAAACTGAACACCTATACTTTATAGAAATTTTCAGAGCATAACTCCACTATAAGACAGTATAGAAATAACATAAAGTCATCATGGGGAAATGCTAAATAATCTTCATCATCCTCTATAAAACTGAGGAAAATTATAGTTTTCATATTTTATATTACACTATGAAACAATGAGGAAGAAATTTATAACAAGGAAAAATGCTCATGATAATTTAAGTGAAATCAAGGTACAAAACATGATATTTAGAATGACAACAATTTTGTTTTAAAATGTATCAGTATGGGATGCCTGCGTGGCTCAGTTGGTTAAGCATCTGAATGACTCTTGATTTCAGCTCAGGTCATGATCTTAAAATCTGGAGATCTAGCCCAGCATCAGGCTGCATGCTCAGCGGTAGTCTCCTTCTCTCCTTCTTCCTCCCTCCCCTTCTGGCCCTCCCCCTATTCACTCTCTTGAGAGCTCTCTCTCTCTTTAAAATAAATAAGTAAATCTTTAAAGAAATGAAAATTGGGAGACAAACCATAAAAGACTCTTAATCTTAGGAAACAAACTGAGAGAGGCTGGAGGGGAGGGAGTAGGGGGATGGGGTAACTGGGTGATCATTGGGGAGGGTATATGTTATAATGAGCACTGGGTATCATATAAGACTGATGAATCACAGACCTGTATTCCTGAAACAAATAATATATTGTATGTTAATTAATTGAATTTAAATAAAAAAATTAAAGTAAAAACAAAGTTTAAAAAAATAAAATAAAATGTATAAGTATGCCTATCAAAAGTTAATATAAGTTATCTTAGTTTAGTAAGTTTTTTTTGCATCATCAATTTTCTATAGCAAATTCATATTAGTTCTATAAAAATAATAATGTTAAGAACTTTGATTTTTTTTAATATTTGTTTAAAAGTGTAAGTTGTTGTTTCATAGAAACTTTATTATTGATACTACTAATTAATTCAGTCAGGTAAAAACAAGTTTATTGAGTGCCCACTACATGTAAAGCATTACCTGAAAAAGTTAAAGTAAGAAATGGGTTACTATATATGTATTTTATGAATCTCCTGGTGACATATTTCCACCAGAAAAACAAATGCTTTTAACTTCTGAATAAGATGTCTAAATTCAGCAATCACATCTAATATCCTCCTGTTAGCTCACCACTAAAATAAAAGGAAACTTACCAGCAACTACAGGAATTTGGGTATGGTGACAATGACACAAATTAAACTACAAGGTAGTAAACTACAATACCTCTGGAAATTAAAAGAGGATCCCTGGTATAATGCCACTCACTGTCTCTTCCTGAAAATGAGAAGTTCGGAAGACATTTCTGAGCCATAGGGCAATCACAAAGCATATTATTGGCTTGATGCCATAAAGCTCATGGAAAGTGTGATACAGGTAAGTGTAATGTTTAAGGTAATGAATATACTACTTGAAAAGTTGGTACGATTTAGATCTGACTGCAGACAAAATTTCCAAGGCGGGGGGGAAAAAGGCAGGGGGGTGGGGATGGTCATTGTCCTAGCCTGTAACTAGCATGGCAACAATGGCAAAAGAGAAAGCATGCTACACAAAGTGGAACCCAGACATAATGGCTGTAGCAAACACAGACAAGAAAAAGATACACTATAAACCTATGCTTATGTTTTATTCCCACTAGCATTGGGGTGCTAAAGCAAAGAGTAATAGAAGCTTGTATCTAATAGTTCTTCCAGGATACATTGTTACTAGAAAGGTTCTAATAACAACCTGGCTGAGGAACATGAATAAAGCTAAAAAGAAGCCATCCATACTGTTTTGTCTAAATTTTAAAACTAGCCCAGATGGTTCCTTATCTATATATACAAATATGTAAAAAGGAAAGAAAGAAAAAGAAAGAAAAAAAATATTATGGAAAACTCAGCATTTGATATGCAAATAAGGTACATAGTTTTGAAAACTATGTGCTCTCTAAAACAGATGTAAAACATTTAAAAATATCTGCTTGACATTCTCAATAAAATTCAAAAAATGTATACACAGAAAATTTACTCAAAACATTTTTTAACACATACCCTATCTTAAAACAAAAGGGATTATCAGATGCTAGAAATCAGAGCTAGGATTCAAAACAAGAATGTTAAAGAGAATCTTGAGCTAGTAACAGAATTTCGCTATATATAGAATGGACAAACAAGAATAAGGAGACATGAGTTTGAAAACCCAACATGGCCAGGTGTTATGATCTCTGGCATCCTCAAGGAAGACAGCAAAACTAAACCATACTTATAAGGCTTGAAGCCTCCTCTTGCAGCCCCTATCTGTTGGGGAGAAAAGCACATCACAAGTCCACTTGTGAGAACTTAAAGCCTATGCCAGACATATCTACTGGAAGAAATTCACATTGTTCACATGGTACAGAAACTCTAACATCAAACATTGATGTAAAATCTGTTCTGTAATCAAGAAAAGCCTCATACACTTTGCAAAATCAGGTTTAAATGGCCTCTAAAAATACTTCTAAAAACTCAAACAAATACAACACAGAATACACAGTGAGAAAATCTGTTTTTCTGTAAAGGGCTAGATGGTAAGTATTTTAGGCTTTGCTGATGATATAATTTCTATCACAGTTCCTCACCTCTGCCATTATAGAGCATTATAGTGCAAAAGCAACCATACACAGTACATAACAGTTGAGCATATCTGCATTCCAGTAAAACTCCACTTATAAAAATAGGCAAGGTCTGGCCTTCAGGCATTGCTTTGCAAACCTCTGACTTATGGGAGAGTGGGGGACAAGCAAATAAACAAAAACACAGGGTTAAACCTCAAAGAGAAAACTTACAAAGCATCAAAAAGAAGACTCAGAAGAAAGAAAGGGAGAGATAATAAAAATGAGAATTGATAGCCCAAGAACTGGACTCACAGGACAATTAGAAGACATGAAAATATTCAAAAGAATTAAAGACAAAGAATAAAAGAAGTAAAAGTGGGTATGATGACAATATCTGATCAAATAGAGAACAACAGTAAAAAAAATTTTTTTTTTTTTTTAAAGATTTTATTTATTTATTTGACAGACAGAGATCACAAGTAGACGGAGAGTCAGGCAGAGAGAGAGAGGGAAGCAAGCAGGCTTCTTGCTGAGCAGAGAGCCCAATGCGGGACTCGATCCCAGGACCCTGAGATCATGACCTGAGCTGAAGGCAGCGGCTTAACCCACTGAGCCACCCAGGCGCCCCGTAAAAAAAATTTTTTTAAAGTGAATGAAAAATGAATTAGTAGAATAGTTTAATAACTAAAATAAAAAATACACTAGAGGGACTCAACAGTAGATTAATAATGACAGAAGAAAGAATTAATAGGTCAATAGAAACTATGTATGTACAGAGAAAAAAGAATGAAGAAGAGTGAACAAAATCTCAGATAAATGTGGGAAACCATGAAGTACTCAGGCCTACAAGTAATGGGAGTGTTGAAAGGATGAGAGAGAGTAGGTGAGGCTAAATTTTACTTGAAATTCTGAAAACTACCCTAATTTGATAAAAAAAAAAAATGTTATCGACACATTGAAGAAGTATAATTCTAAGTACAAAAAACATGAAGAGATAGACTGGATTAAAAATAAGATCTAATTGTGTACTGTGTATAGGAGACACACCTAAAGATGCAAATATATTGAAAGTGAGTGAATGAAAAAAGATATTAACATACAAACAGCAACCATAAGAAAGTTGCAGTAGTGCTACAAATTTCAGATAGACTTTTAAAAATTTTCCTAGAGATAAAGAGGGACATTGTGTAACAATAAAGATCAATTCATGAAGAACATATTAAAAGTATAAATACACATGCACCTACTAACAGATCCTCAAAATGCATGAAGAAACATAGAAATGAAAATATAAATACACAATTCAACAAAATAGTTGGAGGCTTTAGCACTTTCAACAAGAATATAACAACTAGACATTAGATTGGCAAGGGAGAGAAGACTTGAACACTATAAACCAACTAGACCAAGCAAACACAAAGAGAAGAATCCACATAAGAGCAGCAGAATATACATTCTTTTAAAGTACACCTAAAACCTTCTCCATCGATACACTACATACCGGGTCATAAAATGGACCTCAAAAAATTTAAAAGAACTGAAGTCAGGGCACCAGTGTGGCTCAGATGGTTAAGTGACCAACTCTCACTTTCAGCTTAGGTCATGATCTCAGGGTCATGGGATCAAGCCCACAGTCAGGCTCCACACTCAGTGTGGAGTCTGCTTGGGATTCTCTCTTTCCCTCTGCCTCTCCCCCACTCTGCTCTCTAATATGAATAAGCACTTCTTTTTCTGTTATAATACAGTTTTATTTTTTAATTTTTTTTTACAAGTCTTTGTCTCATTGACTAAGTTTACTTCTATGTATTTTATAATTTTTGATGCTGGGATTGTCTTTTATTTATTTTTTATTTAAATTCAATTAGCCAACACGTAGTGTATTATTAGTTTCAGAGGTAGAGTTCAATGATTCTTCAGTTGCACATAATTCCCAGTGCTCATTACCGCATGTGCCCTCCTTAATGCCTATCACCCAGCTACCCCATCCCCACAGCCACCTCCCTCCAGCAAGCCTCAGTTTATTTCCTGGAGTCAAGAGTTTCTTGTGGTTTGTCTCCTTCTCTGATTTCTTCCCATTCAGTTTTCCCTCCCCTCCCCTATGATCCTCTTTGCTATTTCTTACATAATTTTACAATAATTCTCAAAAGACTATATTAAGTATCAAGGGAATATTCTAAAAACAGTACATTTACACCATATTTAAATGTCCAGAATAAACAAATTCATAAATAAAGTATATCAGTAGTTTTTGGGTTCCAAGAGAAAGAAGACTAGGAAAGGACTATTAAAGGGTATGGGGTTTTATTTTGGGGTACCTAAATTTACTGGAACTATATTCTGGTGATAGTTACAAACCTACCAATTATTCTGCAAACCACTGAATTATATATTTTAACATGGAGGATTTTACGCCATATGAATTATACATCAATCAACAAACATACAAAAATCTTAGAGCTAAGTAGATGAGCTGAAAAATAATTGACACAAATTCTTCCCATATCTAGGTTGAACTGGTTGAATTCTTCCCATTACGAAGGTTGTACATAACATTATTTTATCCTTGCTCTCACCAAAAAAGTGGGATTTTTTTTTTCCCATTCTTTGAACGTGGATTGGCATCAAGACTTCTCAAAAAAACAGAATAAGAAGTGATGGTATACAAATTCTAAGCTTAGGCCTCAAGAGGCATACATACTCTGCTCTCTCCTTAGAATGCTAAAAATAACATGTATAGAGCACAGTTTATAAACGGGAGGATGATAGGACAGCAGAAAAAAGTCATCCATAGCAGAGGACCCCTAGACCAACCAGCCAGCTCAAAGTACTAGACATGTGAGGGAAACATTTTGAGACCAGTCAAAGCAAATCAGAAAGCCAGATAACTGCAGTCACATTAAAAAATCAATTAATCAATCAACCAATTCAGCAATTTAAGGGAGACTAAAAGAAGAACTGCCTAGCAGAATTCAACAAGAAAAGAGATGATGCAAAATCATGAATAAAACTGCTTTAATACTGTGAGCTTGGGGTACTATGTTAAATAGTAATAACTGAAACATAAGTTTAACAGAAAACTAGAAACATGTATAGGAAGAATCAATGAATTGAGACACAGATCAAAGGAGATGCAAGAATATAAAATACAAAGAACAGTAAGAAAAAATATGGACATAATGAAAAAGCCTAACACAAGTAAAGCAAAGTCCTAGAAATAGAAGACAGAGTGACATGATGGGACAGATGCAATATTTGAAGAGATAATGGCAGAAAATTGTACAAAAATGATGAAAAAAATCAAGCTACAGGGTAAATAAACCATATAATTCACAATCACAATAACAAATAAAACTGATCCTTAGGTACATCATATTAAAACTGCTGATATTCAAAAACAAAGAAAAAATCTATTTTAAAAAGCCAGCCGGAGATTAAAAAAAAAAATACTACTTTCAAAAAATAAACAATAAAACTGATAAAGGAATTCTTAAGAGAAGCAGTAGGAGCCAGAAGAAAAGGAAATTACATCTTCAAATTATTGGAGGGAAAAAATGTATCTGTCAACTTAGAATGCTATTTCCAATAAAAATATCCTTCAACTGTAAAGACATGCAAGTATACAATAAAAACATTTCTCAGGTATATGAAAGCAAACATCATTTATAGCTACAATTGAGAAACAGTATTTTTATAAATGTTAAATAAAATTCATCAAGCTAAAGAAATATAACAGAAGTAAATTCAGATCTATAGGAAAAAATGAAGATCACAGAAAATGAACACTACATGGGTTAGTAAAAGGATTTTTTTCTTGTCATGATTTCTTTATAAGAAAATCATCTGTTTAAAGCAAAAACTAATAATGCATTGTGTGGTTAATAACATATACAGAAGTAAAATATACGGCAATAATTACACAAAGGACAGAAAAAGAGCAAATGGAATTACACTATTGTAATATTCTTACCTTATACATGAAGTAGTATAATATTGATTCAAGGTAGACTGTGATAAGATAAAGATGACTATTACAATCACTACAGCAGTCACTAAAAAAAACACAAAAGAAGTATAGCTAAAAATCCAATAAAAGTGATAAAAATGGACTTTAAAAACACTCAATTAATCCAAAAAAGGCAAAAGGAAGAATCAACAACAGAAGAAAAAATAAAAGAAATTTTAAAAATAAATACCATGATGGTAGAACTAAAACTCAATTATACCAGTATTATATTAAATCTAAATTGACTAAACACTCTGATAAAAGGCAGAGATTGTCAGACTAGATTTAAAAAACAAAACAACAAATAAAAGGCAAGACCTATATGTTGTTTACAAGAGATTCATTATTGTAGATAAAAACAGACAGAAAACTTCCACTTCTGCCAATAAGGCATTAACCACTCTAAGAATTGACCTCCACTTGTAAACAACAAACACGAAACAGAATATATGAAACGACTACTTTCAAATAACAGGCAGCTCAAGAATGGCATCTGAGAAAAATGGAAATGTGGGCCTATGACTCCCCTGACTTGTTACCTGGAGACAGATTTAAGGAAGCAGCCCAGGGAGGCAAAGCCAAACAAAGGCCAGAGAGTCATTTAGCTGAGAAAGCAAAGATCAAAGATTGAGGAGGCCACAGTGGCTAGAATTTGGGGAAAAAACATGAGAGGAAAGAGAGCTATACATATCAATCTACTGAGGAGTTTTCTTAAATCTTTGGCTGCATAATGACTGGACACAGAGTGTGAAACTCCACGAAGTTAGAGAAAGTACCACCAGAAAACAGTAAGTCAAACAATGCCAGTAGCTCACAAAGGACTGGAATACTTTGTATTCCAACTAGAGTGGAGACCCCTTAATACAAAGACTACTCTATAGACACCACAGAAAGACAATGACTTAGCAGTGGATATAAATTAGCCCTGAACTTAGGACTGCTATGTACAGGACCTTTAAAAAAAAAAAAAAAAAAAAAAAACTTAAAAACAATTCTTGAAATGATCATACAGATTCTAAATAACGTAACTGCATGCCAGAATAAAGTACAACACACTAAACGAAATAGAACAAAACTATATAATAAAACTCCAAAAATGCACAATGACTAGAATACCACAAAAAAATAACCAAGCTGGAACATCTGCTCCTTCATCAGTAAAACAAACAAAAAAAAAATCAATAGAACAAATAAGAAAACATCACACATGATGGAATGAGCACAGAATGATTTTTAAAACAGCTATTGAAAGTATGCTTTAGTGGGGTGCCTAAGTAGCTGGGTCAGGTAAGTGTCTACTCCTGATTTCAGCTCAGGTCATGCTCTCAGGGCCTTCAGAACAAGCCCCACATCAGCTCTGCGCTAGGCATGGAGTCTGCTTAAAATTCTCTCTCCCTCTTCTTTTGTCCTTACTCCCAGTCTCTTGCTCTTTCTATAAATAAATAAATAAATAAATAAGCTTTATATGTTCAAGAATATAGAAAAAAACATGAACATAAAAAGGAGAGAAATGGAAAATACAAAAGTGAGTAAAACACCATTTTAAAAGATGAAAAATAAAACAAAATAAAAAATAAATTCAATGGGGGAAAAAAGTAGTCTTTCAACAAATGGTGCTTGGATACCTGGATAAACAAAGGTTCAAGAATTAGGTTGGATCCATATCTCATATCACACACAAAAATTAACTCAAAATAGATAAAAAACCTAAATGTAATAGCTAAAACTATTAAATTCTTAGAAAAAAACATAGGAGTAAATCTTTGGTATCTTATATTACGCATGGTTTTCCAGATAATACACCAAATGGAAAAAAAAAAGAAAAGAACCAGATAGGCCATCATCAAAATTTAAAATTTTTGTGCAACAAGGGTGCCTGGGTGGCTCAGTCAGTTAACTGTCTGCCTTTGGCTCAGGTCATGATTCCCGGGTCTTGGGATCAAGCCCTGCATCAGGCTCCTTGCTCCAACAGGAAGCCTGCTTCTCCCTCTCCCTTTTGCGCCACTCTCCCTGCTTGTGCTCACTCTCTCTTTTTCTGTCAAATACATAAATAAAATCTTCAAAAACATTTGTGTGTGTGTGTGCAACAGAGTACATTATCAAGAAAATGACAGGACAATCCATAGAGTAGAAAATATATTTGCAGATCAATCTTTGATAAAGGACTTATATCTACAGTATATAAAGAACTCTTACAATTCCATAATAAGAAGACAAATACCCCAATTAAATAATGGGCAAAGAATATTATGGACATTTCTCTGAAAAAGAGTGGAAAAAGCCAATAGGCACATGAAAAGATGCTCAACACCATATCCACTTAGAAACTATATATCATAACTGCAATGAGATACTACCTCACACAAACCAAGATAACTATAATCAAAATGACATGAAATAACCAGTGTTGGTAAATATCTAGAGTAATCAGAACCCCTTGTGAACTGTCAGTGGGAATATAAAATAACACAGCAGCAGCTGAAACAGTTTGGTAGTTCCTCAAAAGGTTTGATGTAGTCGCTGCTTGACCCAAAGTAATTGTATCTAGTAAAGATACATCATTTCAAAAGTGATGAAAATAGGTCCACACATAAATTCTTACATGCATGTTTATAGAAGCATTATCCAAAAGACCTCAAATTGTAAAGACCCAAATGTCCGTCAGGTGATAACTGAATAAATAAATAGTGGTATATTAATAAAATTGAACATTATTTGGTAATATAAAGAAATAAAGTGCTGCTATATGCTGCAACATGGATCAAATTTGAAAACATTATGAAATGTGAAAGAAACCAGTCTCAACAGACTACCACTATGATTCAATTTACTTAAATGTCCAAAATACATAAATCTATAGAGATATAAAGATTAGAGATACATAATGGATACATAAATCCATTAAAGATATAAAGATTGCCCATAGCTGACAAGGGTAAGTGGGGCTTAATAGTGACTGCCGATAAGTATAAGTTTTCTTCTGGGGATGGTAAAATTTCTTTTAAATTGATGGTGGTGATAGCTGCATAATTCTGATTATACTAAAATCTCATTGAGTTATATACTTTTAAATGGGTAAATTGTACGCTATGGTGGTTAATCTTTGGTGTCAATAAAACTAGGTTACAGTACTCAGTTTTTAAATCAAATACTAATGGCCTCCTCTTCAATGTGGTAGGAACTTGTATATGTGATAGAAGGGTCATCAACTTAATCTGGTGATTCAGTTATATTACATGGCAAAGCTGACTTTAAGAAAGGAAACTCATTCTGATTGAATCCAACCAAAAGATCCTTTAAAAGGGATTGGTCTCTACTGGAAGTAAGAGATTCCATGTGAGCTTTTGAGATGATATTGCTAGTTTTAGTGATGGAGGGGGACATGTGGGAAAGAATGTGAGCATACTTCAGGAGCTGAAGTGGTTTAGTATTGACAGCCGGTGAAAAAACGGGCACTTAGTTATACAACTGCAAGAACTGAATTTTGACAAAAATCTGAATAAGTTTGGAAGCACATTCTTCTCCAGAGCTTCCAAAGACTCAGCCTGACACCTTGATTTCAGCCTCTGAGACCTTGAGCAGAGAAGCCAACCAGGCCACATCCAAGAGCTATAATTCCAAGCTATAATTGTGTACTGTTTAGGCCTCTAAGTCTGTGGTAATTTGTCATGCTGCAAAAGAAAACTAATACATTCCCCAAAATAGAGCAGTGGAGAAAAACGAACAAACTGACGTGATGGCAGCTACTTATCTCTAAGTAGAAAGTGGTAACCTACAGTATCTCTGGAAATCAAAAGAGAAGCCTTATCATACACTGTTGAACCTTCACCTATTTTGAATGTTTACTGTTAGGTAGAAATGTTCAGGAATATTATGTCCTCTTGATGAATTCACCTATTTATCTTTATGAAGTGATCCTCTTTATTCTAGGTAATATTTTTTGCTCTAAAATCTGTATCTCTTATATCAATGACACCAATTCAGCTTTCTCTTGACTTGTGTTAGCATAGTTTATCTCTTTCCATGCTATCACTTTTAAAATGTATCTTTGTATTTTAAATGGGTTTCTTAGAGGTAGGGTATTGGGTCTTGCTTTTAGCTAATATGAAAATCTCAGACTTTTTATTATGGTGAGTATATCATTTACATTTAACATGATTATTGAAATAGCTGAGGTTAAATCTATCATTTGCCATTAGTGTACTATTTGTCCCATCTGTTCTACATGGCTCTTTTTCCCTTATCTTGCCTTCATTTGGGTTATTTTATCTACTTCCTTGGCTATGACTCTGTGTTATTTCAGTAGTTCTTTAGGGTTTAGAATATACATCTACAAATTAAGTTCAAGATTTGCCACTTCACATATTGTTTAAAAAAAAAAATCTTACAACAGTAGACTTCCAATATTCTTTCCTTGGCCTTTGAGGTATTGTTGGTATATTTCCACATAAAAATTAAACTCAGAATACACTCTTGTCATTTTTGCCTTAAAACACTAATTGCCTTTTTTAAATATGGAAGTTTTAGGGGAAAAAATTCTTTACTCACGGTGCTACCATGTCTTTTGTTCTTCATTCCTTTGTGTAGATCAGATTTATATATGGAAATTATTCTTCTGAATGAAGGACTTAAGATTTCTTAACACTTCTTATATAGCAGGTCCACTGGTAATGAATTTTAGAGTTTTTAGAACTTTGAAAGAGTCTTTTTTAACCCTTATTTTAAAATATATATATATATATCATTAAGTAAAGAATTTCAAGTTTTTTTCTTTTGCTATTTTAAAGATGCTGCATTTCTGTTGCTCCACTGTTTTCTGGCTTTAATTTTTTCTGCTAAGAAACCTGGTTCAAACTTATCTTTGTTTCTCTGTTCATACTGAGCCTTATTTCTCTCTGGGCTGCTTTTATCTTTTTATCACTGGCTTTAAACAATTTAATTATTATGGGAATTGATATAGATATCCTCATGTTTCTTGTACTTAACATTTATTGACATTCCTGCCTCTTTGGATTTTCGGGTTTCATCCAATTTAGAAAAAAATTTGCCATTATTTTTTTTTTTTTCTGATTTTTCTAAGCCCTTTCTCTCTCCCCTCATTCAGAGTATCCAATCACAAAAATACGAGGCCTCATGCCCCACAGCTCATTGATGTGCTGTTCATTTTGCTTCAGTTATTCTTCCTTCTGTGCTTCATTAGAGTACTTCCTATTTGTCTTTGAGAGTATACCAATCTTTACTTTTACAGTGTCTAATCTGATATTAAGCCCATTCATTTTTCATCTTAGAATATATTTCATCTCTGTAAATTCTACTTGGTTTTTTTGTTTTCTTTTATTTCTGTGACTCTACTTAACATGCTCAAAAGTTTAATTTTTAATATTGAAATACCTTCATAATCATTGTTTCAAAAGCCTTGTCTACTCTTCACATCTATTTAATTTCTAGGTTGGTTTCTATTGATTGTTTTTTCTTTTCCAGTAGGGGTCAAGGTTTTCCTATTCTTTGCATATATGCTAATTTTTTTATTGAAAGCCAGACATAGTAAATCTTAAATATTACATTTTGGATGCTGGAAACTTTTTGTATTCCTATATTGTTTAGCTTTGTTCTGGAATTTGGCTATGTTAACTGAAGACAGTTTGATCCTCTGGCCATGTTACACAAGACAATTGCAACATCTAGTCTAGTGAAAATTTTGCCATATTAAGTAAAGCAAATTCTTCTAAAGTACTCTACAAGATGTCCAATGAATAATGCCCAGGCAATTCCCAGTCCTGTGTGCTATTTGTTATTCCTTTTATTCCACTCAAGTAATTCTTCCTGCAGAACTCAAGTAGTTTTCTACAATGTTGTACTTATTTTTTAGCTGAATATTCAGAGGATATCCTTCTGCAGTTTTCCACAATTCTCTCTCTCTGCTCAACTCTCTTCTTTGAACAGACAGGCACCTTGTCCTCCACTCCCCAGATTCCCAGTTCCATTTTTCCAACACAGGATAACCAGACTCTACTTGTGTCCCCTGACTGCAGCACCTCATGCAAACATTCTTCCAGCACTAACTGGGGATAGTGGTAAGGTTCACCTGAATCCTTTCCTGTTTCTGAGGGATCATTTACTTTGGCTGCCTGTCCAATGTCTCAAGAAGTGTTTTTCATTTTGTCCCATTTCTTAATTGTTTCAAGTAGGGGCAATTAAATTGGGTTATTTTTAGAGTAACCAGTCATCCCAGTTTTCTCAGGACTATACTGGTGTTTGTACTGAAAGTCCCACATCTCAAGGAAGCCCTCAGTCCTGGACACATTCCAGGATAGCTGGTTACCCTACTCACTGTTACTCCATTTCTGCTTGGTGATAAAAATTTTTTTTTTATTTAAAAAAAATTTAAAAGATAACTTGCCATTAAAGCAAAATTAATAAAAGTACACTATGTGATTTATAACATATTTAAAAGTAATAAGGCTCTTACACTACTGTGAAGTTATAATATCACTTAAATATAGACTGTGTCAAGTTAAAGATTAATAGAAATCCAAGAGCAAGCAAAAGAAGGTAATATAGTCAATAGGCCAATAAAATGAAGCATAAAATATGCTCAATCAATTCAAAGGAAGGCAAAAAAAGGAGGTAAACAGATACAAAGAACAGATGGGAAAAAGAGAAAATAAGTAACCAGATGGAAATTTAAGTCAACCATATTGATGAAACATTTACTTTAAAAAACCCAAACACATTAATTTAATGGCATATACTATCAAATTGTATTAAAAAGAGCCTAACAATGTGTTATCTATAAAAAAACATACTAAAAATACAACACAGATAGCTTAAAGTAAAAATATGGAAAGAGTGTATCATAAAACCACTACTGAAATGTAGTTTCTAGAGGAACATTTATAACATCAAAGGCTTATATTAGAAAAAAATTATCAACTTAGTTATTTAAGTTTCAACCTTATGTAACTAGAAAAAAAGCAAATTAAACTATAAACAGGCAAAATGAAGGAAAAATTAAGAGCAGAAATTAATGAAATATCAAATGGACAATAGAGGAAAATCAATACAATGAAAAGCTATTTCTAGGATCAATGAAAACTGACAAACCTCCAGACAGACTGCTCAAGAGAGAAAACACAGATTATCAATATTTAGAATTAAGGAGAGGTTATCACTAAAGATCCTTTAGAGAAAAGGATAATAGCAATTATTATGAATATCTGTCAGTAACATCTTAAATGAAATAAATTCCTCGAAAGACGCAAACTACTAAACTCCTTCAAGAAAAGTTAGTGAACCTATGAATAGCTTCATACCTACTTAAAAAAAAAAAAAAAAAAGAATTTGTAGTTAAAATCTCTCTCCCAAAGAAAACTCCAGGCCAGATGTCTTCATAGTAAATTCCACCAAATATTTAAGAAATAATGCCAATTTTACATAAACTCTCCCAGAAAATGGAAGAGGAAAAAGTATTTCCCAACTCTTGAGAATGATACCAAACCAGACCCTAAGATAACTACAGGCAAATATTCTCAACAATATAAATCCAAAAATACTTAGCAAGATTTAAACAAATTGAACCCAGCAATATACTAAAAGGATACTACATCATAAGTGGAGTCTATCCCAAAATGCAAGATTGGTTTGGCATTTGAAAACCAAACAATGAATGAATTAATGATATTAACTAAGACAAAAAATAATTATACGATCAGCTCAATAGACACATGTCTTTGGAAGAATTACACATCTGGCCATGATTTAAAACAAACAAATAAACAAACAAAACAAAACAAACAAATAAAACAAAACCTCAACTAACTAGGAACAGAAGGGAAGTTCTTCAATCTGTAAGGACATTTATGAAAAACCAACAGTTAACATTTTACTTAAAGGTTAAAGGCTAAATACTCTCCATTTAAGACTAATGTACACTCTCACTAATTCAATACCATGTTGCACAGTAGGTCTTGACAGAGCAATAGGGAAAGAACAAAAATAACATGCATGATTCAGAAAGGAAAAATAACTCTGTTTATTGAAAAGCAACGTTAGAAAAAATCCTAAGGAATCTATAAGAAATGTACCAGGATGAACAGAAGAAATCACCAATGTCACTTAGTACAGGGATACTATATAGTAAAATAAAATGTATTTCTATAAAATAGCAAATTAGGGGCACCTGGGAGGTGCAGTCAGTTAAGCATCCAATTCTTGGTTTTTGGCTCAGGTCATGATCTTGGGGTTGTGGGATTGAGCCCCATGTCAGGCTCTGCACTCAGCATAGAGTCTGTTTAAGATTCTCTCTTCCTTTTATTTAGCCCCTCCTCCCACTCTGTGCACACATGCTCTTTCTCTCTCTCATAAATAAACCTTTTTAAAATAACAATAATAAAATAAAATAGAAAATCATTAGAAAATTATGTCTTTAAAATCCCATTTGTTCCAGCATGAGGAAACACTGTAGAACTTTTTGATAACTGAAAACAATGTAGGCTGCCTAGGACTATGTCTCCCAAGAAACAAAGAAGATGACTTAGAAGTGTGGATAATTTGAAGAACTGCTCTTGATTATGGAGAAAAAATGTGGGAAGTAAGAAAGGTGCCTTTTAGGACCAGGTGGTTAAGTGATAAAGAAATTAATTGGAAGTTAAATTCCTGCAAGACAAAAAAGAAAGCCACAAATTCAGAGGCCACACAGTCCTTATCTTGGCCACCACAACTTTGCTGTTCTCACAAAAGAGAGACCATAAAACCTGAAATCTTACAAATACACCAATGCCAAAAATGGGAAGAAAAAAAAAAATGACACTACACAGTTATTCCCCCAAAATCAGAAAAATAACAATAAAATCAAGAAACCAGATAGGACATAGCTTAACTGATGAAAATTCCCCTGAAAAATATAACCATGGAGCAGGAAATTATGACAATTTTCTAAGCAATAAATATAGTTAACAACATTTGAAGAGTTTTTTTAAAACTACCTTAAATCAGAAATTCAATTAAGAATAGAAATGGACATAAAAGAGGAAGAAATGAAAAAAGAGTTGACTGAACTATGGAAGGAAATGAAAACAAGCTCCGAAATGGACACTGAATTATAAGACATCCAAAATAGAAAAATAGACAACCTTCACAATTTAATGAGGCATTAAAAGCAAGGCAGAAAAACAACCAAGAAAGCGATAAGGTGATTCAGAGAGAAATAAAGAGGGTCAGAAATGGAGAATCTATTGAAAAATATAATCCAAGAAAACTTCTTAGAAATAAAATAATACCTTTGTACCCCCTTCCAGTCACTAGTTGCTGTGCACCAAAAGTTACCACTTTCCTGACCTATATAATACCATAAAACAGATTTGCCTGTTTTTGAACATTAGGTAAACTGAGTCAGTGTCTTGTTTATGTCTGGTTTCCTTCTCTCCACACTGTGTATGGGAGAGCCACCATATTGTTCCATACAATTATAGGTTAATCATACTCATGCTATATGTTCTGTTGTGCATAATATCAACTTCTTTAATCATCCAACTGTTGATGAACATTTGGATGAGTTCTAGGTTGGAGATATTAAAATGGTGCTGCTATGAACATCCCTAGGCATGTCCTGTAAATGAACATAACTATGCTTCCTGTTGGGTTATTGGGCCTAAACCAGGGATCAGCAAACATTTTCTGTAAAGGACCAAATAGTAAGTGTTTTTAGACACTGTGGGCACATAAGGACTGTCAAAGATTCTTCCCTTCCTTAATTTCCTTCCCTCCTACTTTCCTCCCTTCCCCACTCTTTCTCCTCCTCCTTTTCAGTTTTAAAAATGTGAAATCACTCTTGTTCGCAGGCTATGTAGAAACAAGCCACAGGCTAAATTGGGCAGCAGACTTCAGTTTACCCGCCACGGCCTACACATACGATTCTGGAATCATCGGGTATACATTTGTTCAACTTTAACAGATATTTCCAAAATGTTTTCAAAGTGTTTATACCTTTTAGGCTCTCAAAAACCAATATATGAGATTTCCATTTGCTCTACATCCTTGCTAACATTTAAAATTAACTTTTTTTTTCATTTTAGACATGCTCATGGGAGATTAGTGGTATCATTTTGCGGTTTTCATTTGCATTTCCCTAAAGACCAAAGAGATTAAACAACCTTTCAGATGTTTATTGGTCTTTTAAATATTCATTTTTGTGATGTTCACCTATCTTGGCCATTTTTTGTTTGTGTAGTCTTATAAAAAAAATCAATTCTGGATAAAGGGCTTTGTCAGGTAGTACTGTAAGTATCTTCAATTCTGTAACTTTCCTTGCTCATGCTTTCAATGTTTTTTATGAAAAGAATTCTTAGATCTTAATATAGTACAATTTATCATATTTTCCCATATGGTTAATCTTTTGAGTCTTGTTTAAGAAGTGACTGTTAGGTGGGAGTTAAGATGGTGGATTAGGAGGAGGAACTTATGCTTGCCTCATCCCTCAAACACACCTAGATAAATACTAAATAATTCTGAACATCCAAGAAATTGATCTGAGGATTGAGAGAACAAACTGCACAACTAGAGGGAGAAAAGAGACCACAGCGTGGAAAATAAGAGGTGTGGAGAAGTGAATTGGGAGAAGAAAAGAATCATGGGCTACAGAGGAGAGGGAGCCCTGATCATGGAGAGAAGAAAGGGAGAGAGAGAGAGACAGACAGACAGACAGACAAAGAGCAGCACACAAAGGGTCACACAAGAAAAACACTTACCAAAACCAATGACTGGGAAAACAAGAGGGGCTGATTATTCTGCATTTTTATAACCAGAGGAGTTCAAAGACTGAAGTTTTAGAAGTCCACACTTGGGATTCACAGTGCCTGGATAGATAAAACCTGACTTGTATATATTCCCTGGATGAAATTAATTGAAAGGCAAAGGAGGAGTGCCCAGAACACTAGGCCTCCTTTGAAGTTTCAAGGCTGAAAGTAGACAGACAGATTCTTACTGCAGCTCAAGATTCTCTTCCCAGGAGTAGATGTTTAAAATACAGGCACCTGTAGTGGTCATGTGCTTCAAGAACTCCTTGCCTTGCATGTGTGTATTAATTAAATTCATAATGAAAGCCTAGACAGAGCTTGGCTCAAGGACTTTCACCAATAGAGTGCTTGATCCCCAGGCCTTTCCTTTCTCCTACTAAGTGTTGGAAGTAATCAATCCTTTCATTCGCCATCTCAAGGTTTGCTGACCAAAACCAACACGCACTGTGGACAGAGTGGAGCCTGGTGGGTACAGCAGTTCTCATACGAAGAAGAAGGGCAGAGGCCAGGAAGAAGCTTCATGATCAGAGGATATACTGGGAGAGCTGTTTCCCCACTCTTGGAGTGCATCTGGAAGAGGTTGCTCTGCATTTTGGGAAACAAAAGAGCCAACAGTTCCCATATTGTGTTGCCCCATTCCATAGCATAAGGGTAGAGACACTTACTGAGGGCAGCTAACCTGGATGATAAATTTTGGTGAGTGTTACCATAAACTTCAAGCTGTTGTGCATTCCTATGACTACCCTTCTGGGGCAAACCAGCACCAGCCAAAGTATGATGAGACCCTCCCCCAGAGGACCAGCGTGGATCCACACCACATTGGGTCCCTAAAGTTTGGAGATTGAAAACTCAGCCAGCAACCCTGAGATAAAACACAGGTGCACTGTGCTGACAGATGGGCAGATGGCTGGGACACAGACAGGGTGAAGGCTGAGGAATGCCTGGAACACATGAGGGGAGATATTATTCATATCATAGGAATCCTAGAAGAAGAGAGGGAAACGGGGAAAGGTTTATTTGAACAAATTATAGTTGAAAACTTCCCTGATCTGGGGGGAAAAAAAAACAGACATCCAAATCCCGAAAGCACAGATAATGCCCATCAAATTCAACAAAAGCAGGACAATGCAAAGACATATCACAGTAAAATTTGCAAAATACTAATAAGAAAAAAGTCCTAAAAGCAGCAAGGGAAAAGAAATACCTCATGTGCAAGGGAGGACAAATCAGGTTAGCAACAGATCTAGCCACAGAAACTTGACAGGCCAGACAGAAGTGGCATGATATATGCAATATGCTGAATGGGAAAATATGCAACCAAGAATACTTTATCCAGCAAAGCTGTCATTCAGAATAGAAGAAATGATAAAGAGTTTCCCAGAAAACAAAAAGTAACAAAATTCATGACACTAAACTGGCCAGGAAAAAAATATTAGGGGACTCTCTGAGTAGGAAAAAAGATTAAAATCAGCAAAGACTTCTAGGAACAGAAAAAAGTCTCCAGAAATGATGACTTAACAGGTAATACAATGGCACTAAATTTATATCAATAATCACTCTGATGTAAATACCTATCAGTTATCACTCTGATGTAAATGATGTAAATGCTCCAATCAAAAGACATAGGTATCAGATTGGATAAAACAACAAAAAAACAAAAACAAGACCCATCTATACGCTGCCTACAGGAGACACATTTTAAACCTAAAGATACCTGCAGGTTGAAAGAGAGAGGATGGAGAACTATTTATCATGCTAATGGACATCAAAAGAAAGCGAGAGTAGCCATACTTATAACAGATGAACTCGATTTTAAAACAAAGAATATAACAAGAGATGAAGAAGAGCAAATATCTTAGTAAAGGAGTCTATCCAACAAGAAGATCTAACAGTTGTAAATATTTATGCCTCCACTTGGGAGCACCCAAATATATAAATCAATTAATAACAAACATAAAAAAACTCATTGATCATAATACAATAATAGTAGGGGACTTTAACATTCCACTTAGCAATGGACAGGTCATTTAAGCAGAAAAGCAACAAGGAAATAAGGCCTTTGAATGACACACTGGACCAGATGGACTTATCAGATATATTCAGAGCATTTCATCCTAAAGCAGCAGAATATACGTTCTTTTCAAGTACACATGGACATTCTCCAGAATACATCACATACTGGGTCACAAATCAGGCCTTAATAAGTACAAAAAGACTGAGATCATACCATGACATATTTTCTGACCACAATGCTATGAAACTTGAAGTCAACCACACAAAAAAATTTGGAAAGACCACAAATACATAGAGGTTAAAGAACATCCTACTAAATAAAGAATGGGTTAAACAGGAAATTAAGAAGAAA
Organism: Lontra canadensis; assembly: GCF_010015895.1. Taxonomy (NCBI): domain Eukaryota; kingdom Metazoa; phylum Chordata; class Mammalia; order Carnivora; family Mustelidae; genus Lontra; species Lontra canadensis. The sequence continues at coordinate 5,056,355 of NW_022630997.1, forward strand.
TTTTTAGGGCGCCTGGGTGGCTCAGTGGGTTAAAGCCTCTGCCTTCGGCTCAGGTCATGATCTCAGAGTCCTGGGATCGAGCCCCACATCGGGCTCTCTGCTCAGCAGGGAGCCTGCTTCCTCCTCTCTCTCTGCCTGCCTCTCTGCCTACTTGTAATCTCTGTCTGTCAAATAAATAAATAAAATCTTAAAAAAAAAAAAAAAAAAAAAGAAGAAGAAGAAATTTTTTAAAATGCATGGAAACAAATACAAATGAAAACATGACAGTCCAAAACCTCTGGAATGCAGCAGAAGCAGTCCTAAAGGGAAGAATAAAGCAACACAGGCCTACCTCAAGAAGCAAGAAAAATCTCAAATATATAACCTAATCTTACACCTAAAGAAGCTAAAAAAGGAACATCAAATGAAGCCTAAAGCCAGCAGAAGAAGGGAAATAGTATAGATTAGAGCAGAAATAACCAATATATAAACAATTAAAAAGAGTTGAACAGATCAATGAAACTAGGAGCTGGTTCTTTGAAAGAACTACTAAAATTTATAAACCCCTTATAAGCCAAACTTATCAAAAAGAAAACAGAAAGGAAACAAAGTCACAAAAGAGAGGAGAGATCACAACCCAACACCACAGAAACACAATTTTAAAGGAATATTGTGAAAAATTATATGACAACACTAGAAACATATAAACTACCAAAACTGAAACAAGAAAAAAATAGAAAATTTGAACAGACTGATAACCAGCAAAGAAACTGAATCAGTAATGAAAAAACTCCCAACAAACAAAAGTCCAGGGCCAGATGTCTTCACAGGGGAACTCTGCCAGACACTTATACCCAACTTTTGTAACAACATGGACAGGACTGGAAGAGATTATGCTGAGTGAAATAAGTCAAGCAGAGAGAGTCAATTATCATATGGTTTCACTTACTTGTGGAGCATAAGGAATAACACGGAGGACATGGGAAGATGGAGAGGAGAAAGGAATTGGGGGAAATTGGAAGGGGAGATGAACCATGAATGAAATTGGAGGGGGAGATGAACCATGAATGACTGTGGACTCTGAGAAACAAACTGAGGGTTTTGGAGGGGAGTGGGTGTGAAGTTGGGTGGGCCTGGTGGTGGGTATTGTGGAGGGCACGTATTGCATGGAGCACTGGGTGTGGTACATAAACAGTGAATTCTGGAACACTGAAAAGAAATTTAAAAAATAAATAAATTTTCAAAAAGAAGCATTAATACCTATTCTCCTCAAACTGTTCTAAAAAAGAGAAATGGAAGGAAAACTTCAAAATTCATTCTATGAGGCCAGCATTACCTTGATTCCAAAACCAGAAGACCCCACTAAAAAAGGAGAATTACAGGCAAATAACCCTGATGAACATGGATGCAGAAATTCTCAACAAAATACTAGAAATTTGAATCCAATAGTACATTGAAAGCATCATTCCCCACAACCAAGTGGGATTTATTCCTAGGCTATAAAGGTGGTTCAATATTCACAAATTAATCAATGGGATTCAACACATTAATAAAAGACAGGCTAAGAACCCTATGATCCTCTGAATACATGCACTAAAAGCATTTGACAAAATACAGCATCCATTTTTTTAAAACCCTCAATATAGTAGAAGGATAGAGGAAGTGTAAGTCAACATCACAAAGGCCATATAAAAAAGACCCACAGCTAATATCATTCAAAATGGGGAACAACTGAGAGCATTTCCCTCCACAGTCAGGAACAAGACAGGGACATCCACTCTCAACATTGCTGGTACTGGAAATCTTAGCCTTAGCAATCAGACAACAAAGAAGTAAAAGGCATCCAGATTGGCAAGGAAGTCAAAATTGCACTACTCACAGACAACTCGATACCATATGTAGAAAACCCAAAAGACTCCACCAAAAATATTTGCTAGAACTGATACATGAATTCAATAAAATCATAGGATACAAAATGAATGTACAGAAATCTGTTGCATTTCTATACACCAATAATGAAACAGCAGAAAGAGAAATCAAGGAATCAATCCTATTTACAATTACATCAAAAACCATAAGATATCCAGGAATAAATTTAATCGAAGAGGTAAAAGATCTGTGTTTTGAAAACTATAGAACACTTACGAAAGAAATTGAAGAGGAAACAAAGAAATGGAAAAAATTCTACGGTCAAGGATTAGAAGAATAAATATTATTAAAATTTCTAAACTTCCCAAAGCAATCTACACATTTAATGCAATCCATATCAAAATATCAATATCATTTTTCACAGAACTACAACAAACAATCTTAAAATGTGTATGAAACCACAAAAGACCCCAAATAGCCAAAGCAATCTTGAAAAAGAAAACCAAAGTTGGAGGCATCATAGTTTCAGACTTCAAGGTACATTACAAAGCTACAGTGATAAAGACAGTATGGTACTGGCACAAAAATAGACACTTAGATCAATAAAACAGACTAGAAAACCCAGAAATGGACCCACAAGTATATGGTCAACTAGTTTTCAACAAAGCTGGGAAGAATATCCAACAGAAAAGAGAAATCCTCTTCAAAAAATGGTGTGGGAAAACTGGACAGCAACATTCAGAAGAATGAAACTAAACACTTTCTCTTGGCACACACAAAAATAAATTCAAAATGGATGACAAACCTAAATGTGAGACAGGAAACCATCAGAATTATAGAGGAGAACACAGGCAGTAATCTATTTGACATCAGCTATAGCAACTTCTTACTAGACACGTCTCCACAGGCAAGGGAAACAAAAGCAAAATGAACTATTGGGACTTCAAGATAAAAACTTCTGCACAGGGGTGCCTGGGTGGCTCAGTGTGTTAAGCCTCTGCCTTCGGCTCAGTTCATGATCTCAGGGTCCTGGGATTGAGCCCCACATCGAGCTCCCTGCTCGACAGGGAGCCTGCATCCCCCTCTCTCTCTGCCTGCCTCTCTGCCTACTTGTGCTTTCTGTCTCTGTCAAATAAATAAATAAAATCTTTAAAAAAAAAACAAAAAACAAAAACAAAAACTTCTGCACCACAAAGGAAACAATCAACAAAACTAAAAGGCAACCTTTGGAATGGAGAAAGATATTTCCAAATGACATTTGATAAAGTGTGAGTATCCAAAATTTATAAAGAACTTATCAAACTTAGAACAAAAACAAAACAAAACAAAACCAAATAACCCAGTTAAGAAATGGGCAGAAGATATGAACAGATATTTTTCCAAAGACATATGAAAAGATGCTCAACATCACTCATCATCAGGGAAACATAAATCAAAACCACAATGAGATACCACTTCATACCAGTCAGAACAGCTAAAATTAACAAAACAGGAAACGTTTTTGGCAAGGTTTTTTGTCGAGGATGAAGAGAAAGGGGAACCATCTTACACTGTTGGTGGGAATGTAAACTAGTACACCCACTCTGGAAAACAGTTTGGAGGTTCTTCAAAAGGTTGCTATGAATTAGCAATTGCACTACTAGGTATTTATCCAAAGGATACAAAAATAGTGATTCACAGGGGTACATGTTTATAGCAGTGTTATCAGCAATAGCCAAACTGTGGAAAGAGACCAAATGTCCATCAACTGAAGAATGGCTAAAGAAGATGCAGTACACACACGTACACGTACACACACACACACACAGAGAGAGAGAGAGAGAGAGAGAGAGAGAGAGAAATATTACTCAGCCATCAAAAAGAATGAAATCTTGCCATCTGCAACAATGTGGATGGATCCAAAGTGTATTAAGCTAAGAAGTAAGTCAGCCAGAGAAAGACAAATACCATATGACTTCACTCATATGTGGAATTTAAGAAACAAAACAGATAAACATATGGGAAGGAAAAAGGTGGGGGGGCAAACCATAAAAGAAACTCTTAACTATAGAGAACAAACTGGGGGTTGCTGGAGAGAAGTGGGCAGGGGAAATGGGCTAAATGGGTGATGGTAATAAAGGAGGGTATTTGTGATGAGCACTGGGTGTTGTGTGTTGGTAAAGAATCACTAAATTCTGTTCCCAAAACAAGTATTACAATTTATGTCAGATAACTAGAATTTAAATAAAAACTTCAAACATTGAAAAAAAGAAAAGAAGTGATTACTGACCAGAAGCCTTAAAGTTACACAAGCACCCTGTTTCTCCTTAAAATTTCATTCCTCAATTTCTGTATTAAGTGGATTATTCTCACAGCAATTAATACTGGGGGGTTCTAAGAGTGATTTTTTTTTTATTCCCCTCACTCCTTCTACATTTATTATTTAGAATTTTTCTATAAGGAATTCTTGTTCATTCACACCATTTGTTTATTTATTAAATCATTAAATCAATACAGAATCAGGATTTAGGTTTTTGAGTTATAATACAATATGATCATTATCTTTTGCTCATATTTCATCCGTGGAGAACTCATTTAGGTTGGTGCTGTGTTCCTTTGGAATAATCATGATCCCATCCTCTCTTTTTTTTTAAGTTCTTTTTTACTTTCTGTCACCAAACAATGCTCCGGGCTCATCGTGTTTTCACCCTGTCCCAGTGCTAGACTTAGCCATTTCTCTACGGTGCCATGGTTCCTTTCACTGGAAAACAGTATCTAGAAACCAAGATGCAGGCACTAGATATGTTCACTGCTACTGGGATGTCATGGCTTCTAGACCCTCTTGACAAACAGAACTAGGAAATAACATTGCATATATACTAACCTATGTATACATACATATCTATATTTACTTTTTGGTGTATATATGTTAGAATAAACATGAATTCACATTATTATCTCAGACCCTAATCCAACACCACAGGGTTCTTTGTAGTCTTCAGTCCTTGCTTATTTTTAACTTCTTTCTCTGACAGGGGAAAACCTAGCTTAAATTAAACACAATTTATTTGTCCAAACCTAGTAAATGCATAAAGTATTGTTAGAAATGTTAACTTACACCATGTGATACACAAATTTACTAACCAGAATACAATCTTATATATAGTTTTCTTTTTCCTTAGCTTGACAGTATCCAGTCAAACTGTTTTCCAAAGTTACTTAGGTCAGCTCTTCTTTTTTTTTTTTTTCTTACATTTATTTCTTACATATATTACATTATGGCATTTGTAATATAGTTAAATTTACTTGTCACAGTTTACTTTACACCCTGGGATCCCCTGGTATTCTAGTTGACTTTTCCTTTTAATTTGCATTCAGGAAAGTTGGTTCTTTGTGGTAAACAACATGGGTTTCGACAAATGTATGGAGTCATGTATCAACCTAAAACAGTATCATAAAGAACAGTTCCATAACACAAAAAATTCCCTTGCGAGGCCCCCTTGAAATAAATCCCTACCTTTGCTACTCCTGGCAAATAACTGATCTGTTTTCCATCCCCACAGTTCTGCCTGTTCCAGATCATTTTATAAATGAAATAATACTACAGATAGCCTTTGGGCCTGGTTTCTTTCTCTAAGCAAAAAAAATTTTAAATTCAATCATCTGGTACAAACCAATAGTTTTTTTTCATTTTTGCTTTTCATATACTTCAAAATTTATGTAGCAGGTTTCATTGCACTCTGTGCCACATTCCCACAATCCATCTGGTTTCAGGACAGCACACTGTTGGTGACTCACCTAATGAAAGTTCTGCAGTGTCTCTCTACTTTTTATCCTCAGAATTTTCACTAGTGCCAGGGCAAACTATTGATCAGACATGCTGGCACAGCTCAGAAGTACAATACCTCCAAAGATATCACTCAGCCAATGAGAATCCATAGTAAGTTCTCTACCCTCCCATTTCGTCAGTGGGTTAACTCTGAGAAGTACTCTACATGGTTCTTCTAGGTCCCTAGTGGGTGTGAGGCCACATTTCTAAGTACAGCACAGACAGCTTAATATTTGTGGTTTTTCTCCCTTCTCCAAAACTCTGTTTCCTCAATTGTGCCTCCCGGGTTCACCTCCTAAATAAACTCTTTCATCCAAGTCCTTGTGTCAGACTGTTACCTGTTCTAGAACACTTTCCCAGATATCCCTATGACTCACCCTCATCTACATGAATTGTTTATTGCTATTTCTCAGTGAGCTCTTATCTCACTTACCCTTTTTAAACTGCAGGCCTTATCCCCCTTCCTTACTTCATTTATTTAACAGCAATTTAACAGCATGTAACTTCATATGTGCATAATTAATTTTGTTAATTTCAGTTAGAATACAGGTTTCATGAGTGCAGTGATTTTACTCTCATTTGTTAATTGTTTTGTCTCTAGCACTTCAAACACTCTTTGGCACATAGTAGGCACTCAATAAAAATATACTGAGTAAGTTAATTTATTAGGAGACTGGCTTTATTCAGTGTAACAACAGACTTCCTATAAAAAAAAAAAAAAACCTGAAAACTAATGACTTTCAAAATTGAATGGTATTCAAAATGAGGCCTGTTGATTCCATCACAAATATCATTTAAAACATTCCCACACTTAGCATGAAGTTTGACTGGATCTTCTGAATTGCCTTGAATTTTAAGTTATTATACTGTGCACATAAAAGACTATAGTACAAGGTAGAAAATTGGCATGAACCCATTATTTTTCCTCTTAGCAATTCATATGAAGCCAAATATAACAACTGTATACCATGCAGTTGGTAAGCCTATTTAATGATTCCAAACAGAATGCCATCTGCACGATAGAGATGAATATAGGGAAGAATATTTTTTATCTGTGAAATTTGAGTCTCATTGTTTTCCTGAATATTTATTATAAGAAAGAACAACTCATTCTTGGTTTCCAAACTGAAATTAATTTAATCACATTTTTATTACCTGGACACTGGATAAACGACCACTCATAGTTCTTTTCTTTAGGACAAAGACTGGTGTCAAGAATCATCTCATTATTGTGCATCCCAACAAGCTTCATTGGTCCCCGTGAAGATCCTTCAATGCAGTGTCCTCTTCCTGTATTACTAGGATCATTGCACCAGCCACACCCAGGCTGCTCCAAACAATGCCCACAGGTTCTCAATCCAGAACAATTTTGAGCTGCATGACAGGAACATTAACAAAATATGTTATATGACTTTATATTCAAATGGAATTATAAGGTAATGGAAAAATAAATATGGTCTAAAAAAAGACTAGAAAAATTGTCTATAGTTGATGTAAACCTTTTTTTGTAATAATATCTAAGAGACAGCAATTACTTAAACCAAATAAAATATATACATCATGAGCAAAGATGAGATAAATGGACTGACTTAAAGGTGAAAAGAGGTGTGATAACTATGACATAGAGAAAAATGAAGTCAGCACTTAAAGGTTGCTGAGAGGTTTTTTTACCTGTTTTTAGAACCTTTTGGAAGCTGCTCCAGGGGCCTACAGATCACATTTACCCTTGTCCATGTGTAGAGCCATGTTTGCTGGTCTTGGGCCTAGTGAGGGCCTCCAAAGAAAACTCTGCACCTGCCTTGGATGTCCAGGGTAACCGTTGCCTGCCCATCCTGAGAGAGCTAAGCCCCATGTGTACTGTGTGATGATTTGAAGTAGATTTTTACTAGGCCTCCCCCAGATTAAATCTAGTTTTATATTTACGAGTCTATGAATATCTCCTAGGAAAGTAAATTTTATTTTAGGACTATCTTTTTAAGGAAATATAATTAAAAAAAAAAAGTCTTGAACAAGCATTACATGCAAAGTAAATCTAAACTATTCTCAAGTATAGAATTCCTACTAATACTTTCCAAACAACTAGGGAAATCTTAGATGAAAGAATGCTGGTTTTCTTGCACTGCTGAATGACAAATTGTTAATCTTCTAGTTCTATTTATCTATTTGATTTTAGGCTTTAATAACAAGTTACAAAATGTCATGTTCAGAGCAACATTTTATTCTCAGATTTTATTTTACATATGAAACTATTACATAAGGTAATGTTGGTTTCCCTTTTGCTCAAGAGTAAAAACAACAGGCACTGCTGAAAGATTAACAGAAATTTCATTCTTTAGTATTTAATATTGATTCAAAACCTGACAGATTCTAACGTTTTTAGGACAATAATACAGGGAAGCTTTGGTAGCCTATGCTATTTTTCCTAAGTTATGAATAGCAGAGAGACTATGTATAAACAAACTATAAGTAATTAGAGCAATCATTTTTATTTTATTTATTTTTGGTTTTTTGAAAAATTAAGTTGTTAAACATCCAATACGGTTTTCTGAAATGTGTAAGAAGTTGAGGAATCAATCTGTAAGAAATCCTGTCATCAGATGATTACTGGAGACTTCTGGTTTCTGATCCAGCATGTTAGGCATTCAGAAGTTACCACTCCACCCTAACAAAAAGTAAGAAGCAGCACAAAATGAAAAGTCAACAACTCTTCTTAGATCTGTCAGAGAAGTGAGGTCACAGAGCAAATCACTGCCTGTAAGACTGGAGAGACAGACAGGAGTATGCAGAGAATCGTAGTATACCACATTTGAAACCTCTGCAGGAGCCAGTATGTGGGGAAGAAACCCTGATCCGAGAGCCTCCTATAGTTGATCGATTGCTGGAAGCTCAGTGTGGACAACTCTGAAAGTTAAAATTCCCAGAAGGACCCAGTCACAAGGGCACTCTCACACTTTTTTTTTTTTTTCCTTTAACCTCCAGGAGCTCTACAAAGTCCTCACAGTGAACATCAAAGAAAAATTTTCTTGTGCTTCCAGCAGGGGAAGAAAAAAAGGAAACATCCTGAAACATGTCAGAGCGTTCCATTCTTTTTAACAAGGCCTGGAAAAACTATTGAACAGAGCCCAAACTGCTGGGGTTTTATTGGAGCCCACCTGAGCTGTTGGGAAATACCCAACTCTAGCCTGCTCAGGCCTTCTGCGTGGGGAAAGAAAGGCACAAATCCAGCCAGCCATCCTATGCAACCCGAGAGAGGGGAAACAAACTGAGAATCACTAGGGAAGTTCACAGCATGAAGCACAAGCCCACGGAAAGACTTAGTCAGTTACAGAAGGCTTCTGCTCCTTCCACACCCTACCACCACATTACTAAAAGCCCACTTACAGCAGTCTCTTTTACCTGTAAATCATATCTGGCTACCAAGAAAAAAATTGCAAGGCATACCAAAAGGCAAAAAAACACACTGTGAAAGGACAGAGCAAGCATCAGACCTGACATTGCAGGAAAGTCAGAATTATCAGACCAGAATTTAAAACAACTATGATCAATATGCTAAAAGTTCTAATGGTAACTTGCGTGAACAGATAAGCATTGTAAGCAAAACTATAAAACTCCCAGAAGATAGCATAAAAGATCTAGATGACCTTGAGTTTGGTGATGGTGTTTTAGTTATGACACCAAAGGCACAATCCATGAAATAAAAAAATTGATAAACTAAACTTCATTAAAATTTAAATTCAAATTTTAAATTTCTGCTCTGTAAAGACACTGTCAAGAGAATGAAAATACAAGCCATACACTGTAAGGAAATATTTCAAAGACACACCTAATAAAGGACTCTTATCTAAAATACATAAAACTCAATAATAAGAAAACAAACAACTCAATTTTAAAGATGGGCAAAAGACCTACGCAGATACCTCACCAAAGAAGGTATATAGAAGCAAGTATGAAAAGATTCTCCACATCATATGTCACTAGAGAACTTCAAACTAAAAACAGTAATATACCCTTATTAAAATGGTCCAAATCCAAAACACTGACAACACCAAATGCTGGTGAGTATGTAGAATCCAAAGTAACAAAACATTCATTGCTGGTGGAATGCAAAATATAGCCACTCTGAAAGACAGTTTAGTGGTTTCTTACAAAACTAAACATACTTTTACCATACATTCTAGCAAAAACACTCCATGATATTTATACAAATGAACTGAAAATTTATGTCCATACAGAGACCTGGGGTGCCTGGGTGGCTCAGTTAGTTAAGCAACTGCCTTCGGCTCAGGTTATGATCCTGGAGTCCCTGGATCTAGTCCCGCATTGAGCTCCCTGCTTGGCAGGGAGTCTACTTCTCCCTCTGACCCTCCCCCTTCACATACTCTCTCTCCCTCTCATTTTCTCTCTCTCAAATAAATAAAAATCTTAAAAAAAAAAAAAGAAAGAAAATAAGAAACCTGCACATAGATGTTTACTGCAGCTTTATTCATAATTGTCAAAACTTGCCAAAAGCAACAAGACTTTAATAGCTGAACAGATAAATTGTGGTAAAGGACAATGGAATATTATTCAGCTCTAAAAATAAATTAAGCTAACAAGCCAGAAAAGACATGGGAGAGACTTAAATGCACATTACTAAGTGAAAGAAACCAATCTGAGAAGCTACATACAAATGACATGACATTCTGGAAAAGACAAAACTATGCAGATGATAAAAATATTCATGATTTCCAGGAGTTAGGAGAGAAAGAGGGATGAACAGGGGGAGCTCAGAGCATTCTGAATGACAGACTTTGGGCAATAATGATGTGTCAGTGTAGGTACATCAGCTGCAGCAAATGAACCATTCTGGTGTGGGATGTTGACCGTGGGGAAGTTGTGCATGTGTGGGGGCAAAGGACATAAAAGAATTCTCTGCACCTTCCTCTCAAAATTGCCGCGAACCTAAAACTACTCTAAAAGATAAATTTTAATCAATTTTTAAAAGACTACCTTCCCTAACTGCCGAGAAAAAAATGTTTAAATTGAGCATGTACATAAACTTGTAAAATACCAAAAGAAATACAGATTTGTGAGAGTGTACTATATTCACGTTTCCTATTTTTCCATTTTCACTGTATCAATTTAAATTACATTTTTATTTGAACTTTTACATATTAAGAACTAAACCTATTACTGCATTAAATTATCCTTTTGAAGATCATTTTCACAAAGAGAATAAACAATATTTTAAATAAAATATCTCAATTATTAATAATTGCAGTTATTAACAAAGCTTTCTCAGAAAACATTAGGCAAAACTTGTCTTAAGATATACTTCTTTTCTTCAATTTGTAAATTTTAAGTACTAATATCACAATAGCACAACAAAAAAAACCACTGGCAAATATTATAAAATCCATATTTGTTTCTCATTAGCAAAGAAAAATTTCCTTCAAGTTCCATTTACTAGGAAACCTCAAATGATCCCTGAAACAACTTTCTAAAAGCAACATAAAATGTATACCATTTCTAATAGTTTTATTTATAACTCTAAGAATGTTTTTAAAGACTAACTTACTACTGTTAAATGCTTAGTGAAAGACCAGACACGTGTAGTAGAAATGATCATGTAAATCCATTGTGTATAATTAATGTTAACAAGATAACAAGATATAAAGTTAAATGTAAAAGTATGATAAAAACATTGCCCAAAAGCTGATGTCTTTGAAACAATAATATTCAGCTACTTTTTGCACTCGGATTTTTTTTTTTTTAAGATTTTATTTATTTGACAGAGACAGCAAGAGAGGGAACACAAGCAGGGGTAGTGGGAGAGGGACAAGCAGGCTTCCCGCTGAGCAGGGAGCCTGATGGGGGCTTGATCCCAGGACTTTGGGATCACGACCCTGGCCGAAGGCTGACGCCCAACACCTAAGCCACCCAGGCACCCCTGCACTTGGATTTTGATAAAGGATACCACCTTTGTTCCTAGTCCTTATTTATTTCCTGGCATTTCCTTATTGCTCATTAAAAAGCCTTTTGGTTAAAAGCAGGAAAGAATGACGTAATAGAGAAGGAGTTTATTTCTCACAAGGAGTAGATCACCACCAGGTTTATTTGTATTTACTTCCAGAAAATACAAGATCTCCTTGAAGAGAAGTTCAGTAGCCCTCTTCCCTACAAGGATGCAAAGGGAAGGGCATATAATTTAAAAAGATGTAGAACAAAAATAATTGGACATCATCAGCACAAATGAACTGTAGATAGCCACCAAGAAGGTAAATATGACAACAGACACAAACAGTGAAAGAAAAGACTTACAGAAAAGAAAAATGCAGCAGACTAACTGCCCAAGAAAAAAATGGTTGAGGTAGAACACAAAACTCTCAAGAAATCAAAATCAAGAAAACAAAAAAAGAAGAGTCAAAAACAGAAGACATTAAGGCAGAACTTAACAACTGATGTACACACCTCTAGTGGACAGCCCTCCCAGCAGTATGTGTCATAATTTAGTTCATCAGTGATGAAGATACACTTCATACTGGTGTTTAATCATGTTTCATATACCTTCTCAAAAAATTCAGTTAGACTTTTTATGGTTGGAAATACAAGGTTCTCAAAAACATTGTTTTAAAACAGATAAAAATCCCCAAATAAACAACCATAAAGAAGAAAAAACATCTGAATTGAAACTAAGAGATGGAAATTTCAAGTGAATTCAAGACATATTGAAAAATTTTAAGGAGGGCACAGATTGCATGGAGCAATTGGGTGTTATATGCAAACAATGAATCATGGAACACTACATCAAAAATTAATGCTGTACTAAATGGTGACTAAAATAATAATAATAATAAAAAGAAATTCCAACCACTATTTTAAGATTTCTATGGAAGAATAAATAGAAGATTTCTAAAAAAGAATAAATAGAAGAAAACAATGTAAGTATTAAAGACCATTTTTAGCAGTAAAGAAAGACACTGCTCTTCAGATTCAAAAAGCAAATGAGAATCCATTTTTAAAATCTAACTCAATTACTGGAAATTGAAATTAATTACAGAATTTGGAATCCCAAGGATTAAGAGAAAAAAAATTACAATCTTTTATTTCTTGAAGAATTTTTTTAAAAAGATGCCCCACAAAGGAATGAAAATCAAATTCACAGGAAAATTCTCACTCACAACACCAAACACTACAAGGTCTAAGGAAAGAATAACCTAGAACTCCCACATCCAGCCACTTAATCATTCAAGTGAACATAAAAAAATACACTTTAGACATACAAAAACTCAAAAAGATTACTATCCATGAATTTATTTGAATGAATGACTGAAGACTATTCTGCAAAAGGTTAATAAATGAGACGGAAGATATGGAATACAAGAAAGATTTGTGATTAGTGAAGATGACTTAGATTTAACTCTAAACAATTTTTAGGAAGTTCTTAAGCATGTAAGACCTTGGAAAGTTTACAAGCTCCTTTTTCACTACCCTTTACACTTTTATTCTGTAACACACACAGAAGTCCATAGAGAAATGTGAGATTAATAAATTATTGTACAGAAATGCTCTGTGCCTGCACACAGCCTGGAGGTGGAACACTGCCTCCCTTGCACCTGTCCTAGCCAGCACCCCAGTCTTCTCCCAGCAGCATCCACTATCTGTCATTTCCATTAATTTTTTGCCTTACTCTATGGTTTTACTACCTAAATATTCATTCCTAAACAAGAGAGCTTAGTTTTGCCTATTTTTGAACTTTATCTAAATGGAGCCATACTGTATATAATCTTTTGTGTCTGACTTCTTTCATCAAACATTAATGTTTGTGGAAAGGCAAACATGATTACGAAGGCAAAAGAGCCTGGGTACTATCAGCTCCCCCTAAGACTGCATCACTGGATGCAGCTCCCCTGGGCAGCTGACTCCTAATAAGAGGTTTTCTGTGGGAGTAAGACCCTTTTATGCCTGCAACAACCCCAGTGCCATGCGCTGAATGAAGCCCGTCCTCATTCCCTATTTAAAAAAGGGAGATGGAGAGGAGAAGGGAGATGAGGGAAATTGGAAGGGGAGATGAACCATAGGAGACTATGGACTCTGAAAAACAATCTGAGGGTTTTGAAGGGGTGGGGGGTGGGAGGGTAGGGGAGCCTGTTGGTGGGTATTATGGAGGGCACGTATTGCATGGAGCACTGGGCGCGGTGCATAAACAATGAATTCTGTTACGCTAAAAAGAAATTAATTAAAAAAAATAAATAAAGTTCCTAAAAAAGGATAGCAACGAGGAGCTCAACACCTAATATACCCAGCCATGTCCATGCCAGGAACACCTCTCCACGTGATGCCAAGAACCTGGGGAAACAAGTATACCCAACAGCCACAGCCTAGAAGTTCTGACCTACTTTGTGGCACTTACTGTTCTGTCTCAGCCCTTCATGCACCAGTGGTGCCTATATGGAACAAATACAGGTTTGGCTGGTTGGTAGACTATAGGGGTATCTTTGGGAATGATGTAAGCTCTAGAAAGGCCAGTGAGTCTCCATCTGCACTGTCTTAAGCAGCTGGTTACCTCAAAATGACCAGGTCACTCATCTGAGCAAGAAGAGCTTATAACTGGGTAGCAATGTTGTCTGTGGGCTACCAGATCCCGGGGGCAAGCCTCAAAATAGTAGATTCACCACCAAAGGGTATCTCAGACTTAGGAAGCTCCTCTTAAAAGAAGGAGCTCTTCCTTCCTCTTACAACATAAGCAAGAGACCTCAGGGAAGGACGGAAGGAAGAATGCATGGTCGGACAATGCATGCTGCTGTGAGGATATTTACCCATACATCGTCACGGTTACATCAGCAGCAGCTGCTCCTATGGAAGGAATGTAAGGAAGCCAACGGGCTGATAATAAAGTCCAGACGAAACTTTAAAAAGTTGCAGGAACAAGCTGTGTCATGGCCCAAACTCCTCGGAAACCTACAAGTGCCTGCTTGGAGGAGGGAAAGAACAGAGGGAAGCCAGTGGACTAATGCAAAGACCTGAACTGGACCTACCAGCGCTGCACAGATCGGGTGAGAGAAGGCATAACAGTGTGTAACAACTATCAGAGCAATTGTTAGGAGGAAAAAACTAGACATGGGATGACAAGATCCTCTGAGGGGTATTCCCTTAGAAAGATTAAAACTGTCCCTTCCGTATCCCATTGAACACTTCAACTACAATATCTTCCTGAGTTTAACCCATATGGGGTTTCAAGTGGCTGCTATTTTGTCTCCCTCCACTGCACTGAACTGCAGTTCCTTTGGGACCTGGCACCCATTAACTGGATTCATTCATTGCAAACCCAGCTTATTGCAAGTAAAAGTATTGGGAAGAAAACTAAAATAAAACAAACCTAAGGACTCCTGGTCCTTCTGCCCTAGTGAGCTTCCTAGACATTCAGGCATTGGGAAGTGGGGAACTGACGAGGAACAAAATATTCCTCTCATTCATCTGTATCTCTTTGAATTTAGCAAGTGAAGAGATGTTTTGCTTTGTTGAAATAAAGGATTTCTGGTCGAGTATACACTGAACTCCAACTTTATCTAAGGTGATTCCAGAGCTAAGTGTGGTTGTGGAATGGTGACCCTGGGCACCGGCAGAGTATGTTCTCCAAAAAGGACACAAAGTCTGGATCAGTCACAGAAAGGACAGACCCCAATTAGTGTGGCGTGAATGAATCAATTCAACATTGAAAAGCAGGTGAGGGAGCACTGGAAATAAATAATCGTTCCTGCCTTCTTATTATAAATCTGAACAGACCAATTACTTCATGTCCCTTTTGGAAAGGCATTTTTTGCTAAGCCCCAGTGTCAGAGGGTAGATTGTAGAAAAATAAACCATATTTTCTGCTCGCACAAAGCTCACTGAGACCAGCAGCTTCTACATTTTCCCAAAGGAAAAAAAAAAGCTACATGTGGTTTCAAATTCCCACAAGGACCCCAGGTGCTCCCAGTAGTGCTATGCAATTCCCTTGGCAATGGCATCCTGATGCAATCTGCCTTTACAAGAAAGGCCACTCTGTAACCACACAGTGGTATGATGCACACAAGTCAAGTCCTCATAAAATGTGAGCAAGGGGTGACATCTTGTCCTGAAGTACAACCGACAGCAAATGAGGTACCGACCTGCTGCCGTGACTCCCCACGTGATTCCAAGACTGCATCCTGCCTTCGTGGTAGATGCACCACCACTGATAGGATTGATATTCTTGCCAACAAATGCATAACTTGAATCCAATCATGAGGAAAGAATTAGATAAATCCAAATTGGGACAGTTAAAATACAAGTGGTGTAGATTCTTCAAAAATATCAGTTGTTTAAGACATGGGAACTCTGCTAGATTAGAGGACACTAAAGGAGCACGACAAAGCGGTACTCGATCTTTGCAACAATAAGCACTTTTGTGAAGTGTTAAACTCTCTGCAACGTACACTCAGAGTTGGGGAGAGCACAAATGTGGCAAAATGTGTGTGTGTGCCTATGTAGGATAAAATAATCAGTAGAATTCAAAATGATGGTATAGTATAATTCTGGGGCTTATACCATTAATAGGTTTTAAAACAACAGTTTTTTGCTGCAACAAAAGCAAACACTTTTTCCCAACTTTTAAAAGCTTCTTCAGATGTTTAATTTCTCCTTCCATCACAAAAATTGATTTGTGTTGCCTTTACATGAAAAGTCACTCTAGATAAATACTTACGAGAGCAGGTGGCCGTTTGCCACTCCAGACACTGTCCATATGGAAAAGAGATTATGTAGGCATTGGAATCAACGCAGCGCCTCGTGCTACTGCACCACATACACTCCATGCCATTGCTGGTGCAGTTGGAGCAGGATGTCCGTAAAGAGCACGGCTTTTTGCATGGCCTTGCATTTTGATTCGGACTGACTGGAATAAATCAACAAATACAATTATTTTATTTGTTAACTATATTTTAGCACAGATATATGGGTTTCATTTATTTTGAGGTTTGAGGAATGTTTCAAGTAAGCCAAGTGTGGAATAAAAATTATAGCAAAAACTACATGATACGATAAATGAAAATGAAGGTAAGGTGTTAATACTTCTTAAATTTATTATCAAATTTGGAAATCATACTTCTTTTGAAAATTTTAATCATTTACAAAGTACATAAGGTTACATAATTTAAAATCTTACAAATAGAGATGTAGCCCATAACCTAGTTTTCTGTCTTTGGCTAAATACTACACACACTTTCATTATTTACTTTCCCACTAAAATTTTTTCCATAAACATTCCATACCTTATCAAAACAAATGCCTATCAGTGAACAATGTCTCTGATAAACAAACAATAAAAATAAAACAATACACTATAAAATCTTTACATGAAATAGAATATCATAACCTTTAGATAAATATTTTTTTTAATGCTAGCAAGGAAGTGAAGAAATTGGAATGCTTGTTCATTGCTGGTAGGGATGTAAAATGGTACAACTTCTATGGCAAACAGTATGGCAACTCCTCAAAACATATGATACAGCAATTCCACTTCTGCCTATATACCCAAAAGATACAAACCAGAACTGGAAAGATATCTGTAAACCCATGTTCATAGCATCATTATTCACAACAGCCAATAAGTAAAAGCAACTCAGGTGTACATTGATGGATGAATGGATAAACAAAATGTTGGATATACATCAATGGATAATTATTCATGTTAAAAATGGAAGGTTATTCTAACATATGTTACAATATGAATGAACCTTGAAGATATTATGTTAAGGGAAATAAGCCAGGCATAAAAGTTCATGCACTTTATGATTCCATCTATATGAGGTAAATAAATTAGTCAAACTCATAGACACAGAGAGTAGAAGGTGCTTGTCAGGGGCTGGGGGAGGGAGGTATGGAGAATTATTGTTTAATGAGTATAGAGTTTGGGAAGATGAGGAAGTTCTGGAGATACATGCTATTGATTAATGCACAATAATGTAGATGCATGCAATAACACTAAACTCTGCATTTAAAAATGGTTAAAATGATAAATTTTATATTATGTATATTTTTTTAAAGTTTTTAAGAAGAGGAAATAATTCCATATTCCTTTATGACTTAACAAAAATCCATTCCAAGGCACACATATGATTTTACTCATATGTGGAATTTAGGAAACAAAACAAATGAGCTAAGGGAAAAAAGAGAGAGACAAATGAAAATACAGATGTTCAACTATAGAGAACAAAGTGATGTTGACAAGGGAGGAGGGTGGCGGTGGTGGGGGGAGGTGGGTGGTTGAAATGGATGATAGGGAGTAAGGAGGGCACTTGTCATGATGAGCACCAGCTGTATATGGAAGTGTTGAGTAACTATCCTGCACACCAGAAACTAATATTACACTATATGTTAACTAACTGGAATTAAAATAAAAACTTAAAAAAACAATGTCTATGTCTAATATTTTATACTGGCTAATAAAACCAAATAAAAAATTACAACACAATTAGTACTGGTTTGGGGTTTGAATGTCATGGCCAATATAAAAAATAATAAAAGTCAATCACCACAAAATGACATATTAGGAAAAAAAAAAAGAACAGAAATGTTTCTTCTTACTTGCCAAATAAAAGATATCTATAAGATGAAAATGATTCAAAATTAGTTGTTAATTTTAAAAATCTTACAAATCTTCCTTCTAAACACTGTAATTATAAAAGTAAAAGTTGTTAACAAAATTAAGAATAGACTCAATCAAAAAATAAAGATTGCATAAAACCATAAAGTGTTGGTATTTTCACAAGTTAACACTGAGGTGACTAATAGTAAGTGGGGAATGTAGTTAAAGATAAAATTTACCGAAATTATCAGGGAATCAACATCATAAAAAGATGGTGAAATTTACCTTAGGCACATAGACTATTGCAAGTGGAAAGGCGTGGTAATCATTTTAAAGAAATACTAGTTTACTGCTTACCAACAGGTTTTTCACAGACGAGGCCATCTGCCATCGATGTACAGGGATTCGCTTTCAGGCCTGCCACCGCAGCCTTTTCCAGATATGCACAGAACCCAGAATCATTCGGTTCACCAGGAAGCCACTGCAGCGTTGTGTTTGTAAAAGGAGACATGTCTTCCCATCCCCAGTAGGATATATTGATCTTGCGCAAGCCTACCCACGGTGATACTTTCTGTAAACAATAGCAAAAGGAGTATTAAAGAAAGTTAGATATAAAAAGTCATATTCCTTAGCAAATACCTCATTATCATTAAAAATTACATTTAAGGGAAGCCTCAGTGGCTCAGTTGGTTAAGTAACTGCCTTCAGGTCAGGTCATGATCCTGGAGTCCCAGGATCAAGTCCCACATCGGGCTCCCTGCTCAGCAGGGAGTCTGCTTCTCCCGCTGACCTCTCTCCTCTCATGCTCTCTCTCTCTCATTCTCTCTCTCTCAAATAAATAAATAAAATCTTTAAAAAAACAAACAAAAAATAATTTAAAAAGTAAAAATTACATTTAAAAAGATATAGAACTGCCTTTCTAATGACTTCCTGTACCAAGGATAATTAACAATTCCAGCATATTTTAGAGAATGATGTAGAAAAGAACACTATTTTTCAAAAATAGATCTTGCATTCATGCTACATAATTGGTGCCAGTTGTTTAGCCCTTGTGAACCTCAGTTGCCTCTTCTACAAAATGAGGTTATAAATGTCTGATATAAATACCTACCTTACGAAACAAGATCACTACAAAATTAACATATTGCTGCTGCTGCTCTGCAGTTCTGGAGGTAAGAATCTACAGCTAAGTTGCCATTACACGCGCGGTGAGAGAGCAGGAAACAAAATCAACAAACTGTATACAGAGGTAAGTGAAAACTTAACATGTTCACATAAGGACTAAGAAGAATAACTGCCTCTGTCTGAGTTCAGACTTCTACTGGTACCTCAGGACTTTCAATTTTAGATAAAGTTATGTCATCTACTTTCATTATGAAAGAGATCAAGAAAATTGATAAAATCTGACTTCTTTGCCTAAAATTTAACAGATTGCCAAATGCCACAAAACTAAATACTCCTAATGCTCTCAATATTTCAAAAGGGGCTTGAAAAGAAATTCATTCTGTATACACAGATTTATTTTAATCATGAATCAATTTTAAAATGTGTTTATTAAAATATATTTTTAAAATGATATATTTTTGCTACTCTATAAAATGTATTAGATTATAAACAACTCTTTATTTTCTTGTTTCTGAATTATGTGGGGTTTCATAATTTTATTTTTGTCTAACTTTATTGGGATATAATTGAAAAATTAAAAAATATGTATCTAAAACACATACAATTTGATGTTTTGGTACATGCAGTCAACATGAAATGATTACCACAATCAAGCTAATTAACATTCCCATCACCTCATAGAGTTACCTTTATATTTGTGGTGAGAACATTTAACACCTAGTATCTTCAATTCCAAGTATACAATACAGTATTATTAACTAGTAACCATGTTGTACGTTAGATGTCCAGAGCTTATCTATCCTGTATAACTGAAACTTTGTACCTTTTGACCTGTATCTCTACATTTCCCTCATACCCTACCCCTGGCAACCACCATTCTACTAACCGCTTTTATGAGTTTGACTTTTTTAGATTTCACATATAAATACAATCAGGCAGTATTTGTCCTTCTGTATCTAGCTTATTTCACCTAGTGTAATGTCCTCAAGGTTTATACATGTTGTAGCAAATGGCAAGATGTCTTGCTTTTGTAAGGCTATATAATATGCCATTATCTATCTATCTCACATACCTCACACACACACACACACACACACACACACACACACACAATATCACATATCACATTTCATTTCCTTTATCCATTTACCCATCAATGAACACAGGCTGTTTCCATACCTTGGCTATTGTGAATAATGCTGCAATGAACATGGGAATGCAGATGCCTCACTGATACCCTGTTTACATTCCCTTTGAATATATACCCAGACATGGGATTGCTGGATCACATGGTAGTTCCATTTTTAATTTTTTGAGGAACCTCCATACTGTTTTCCAAATTGACTTTACCAATTTGTATTCCCACCAACAGCGTACAAGGGTTCCTTTTTCTCCACATCTTTGCCGACTTGTTATCTCGTTTTTTGTTAACAGCCATTCTAACAGGGTCACTTTGATTTTGAATTGTATTTCCCTGATTATTAGTGATACCCAGCTTTTATCATATACCTGTTGGCGATCTTTATATTCTGTTTAGAAAAATGGCTATTCATATCCTTTGTCCATTTCTTCACTGAGTTCTTTTTCTTTGCTATTGAGTTATTTGCCTTCTTATATATTGTGGACTTTAACTCCTTATCAGATGTATGGTTTACAAACATTTTCTCCCACTCCACAGGTTGTCTCTTTCCTGTGCTGACTGCTTCCTTTGCTGTGAAGACACTGATTAGTTTGATGCAATGCCATTTGTCTATTTTTGCTCATTGCCTATACACTTGGGGTCATTTCTAAAAAATCATTGCCCTGACTAATGTCAAGAAGCCTATTCTCCAAGTTTTGTTCTAGAATTTTTACAGTTTCAGGGCTTCCATTTGTGTCGTTAATCCATTTTCAGATTCTGTATACGGTGTGAGTTAAGGGTCCACGTTTATTCTTCTGCACGAGGATATCCAGTTTGCCCAGCATCATTTATTGAATTGTCCTTTCCCCATTGTATGTTCTTGGTACCTCTGTTGAAGATCAGTTGATCATAAATGCATGGATTTGTTTCTGGGCTCTCTGTTATAATGCGTCCTGGTGAAGGTCTCTTTATGTTTTTAATCTATTTGGGGTCTCATGGAGCTGGATATTCATTTGGGGAGTTTCAGATTTGAGAAGTTTCCTGTTATTATTTCTTTAAAGGAAATTTCTGCCTCTTTTCTCTTTCTCTATGACTTCTGGCACTCCCAAAAACCATGTATGGATGCACTTGATGGTCTGTCATAGGTCCCAGAGGCTTTCTTCATGTTTCCTTCCATTCTTTTTTTTTTCTTTTTCTACCTCTGACTAGATGACTTCAAATGACTTGAGCTCAATGATTCTTTTCTTCTGACTGACAGTGTCTGCTACTGAAGTGCTATATGAACTTTTTTATTTCAGTCACTGTGTTCTTTAGCTCTATAATTCCTGTTTGTTTCTTTGTTATGATTTCCATGTCTTTGTTAAACTTCTCATTTTGCTCACATATCATTTTCTTAATATAATTTAGTTGTCTATCTTTATCTCTTTTAGCTCACTAAGCTTCTTTTAGATGATTATTTTGAATTGTCAGTTTTTAGTTCTCCATTATTTAGGATCAGTTACTGGTACTTTATTCTGTTGCTATGGCAGTGTCATATTTCCCTGTTTTTTGTGATCCCTATTGCCTCACATTGGTGTTTCATCTGAAGAAGTAACTACTTCTTTTAATCTTTATAGACAGACTTAGGTAACAAAAGCCCTTCATCATTCAGCCTATCCAGAAATTCCAGAAATTCTAGAGGGCCATAAAGTAGAATCCATAGGCGGGTTTACTGCTGGACTACTCAGCTAGGCTGGTCTGGTGGCTAGGTCAGTGGGTGATCAGGTCTAGAGTCTGGGTCTACAGGGGGCTGCCTGGTACCTGGATTCAGAGGGGCAAGCCTGGGACCACTGCCATAGGTCTGGAGTTTGTGTCCACATGAGTAAGCCAATGCCTGGGTTCCTGGAAGTGGGCCTAGAATCTGTGTCTGTAGGTACAAGGCCTGGATACTGGGTGCATAGGGGTCACCTGGTACAAGGGTCCATTGAAGTAATCATGGTAACTAGGTTTATGAGGGTACGCCTAGAACCACAGTCCATGGTGGCAGGCCTGTAGCTGGGTCCAAAAGGGCCAATCTGGAGCTTAAATCTCTTGGGACAGACTGAAGGAAACATGGAGGTTAACCTGGCACTGGGATAATTTTCAATTCTGAATCCATGGATGCCAGCTTAGTCCTGGGGTGAGCCTGGCACCTGGACTCATGGGTATAGACCTGGTTCTGAGTCTATAGAGGCTAGCCTGGTGCCAGGGTCCCCTAAGGTAAGGCTAGTGGCCAAATCCATGGAAGCAGGCCAGATTCTGAGTCCACAAAAGATGGGCTTGGTACCTGGGAGCACAGGGGCAAGCCTGAAGGTTGGGTACACAGGAAAGGGTCTGAAGCTTGACTTTCCAGAGGTGAGCCTGGTCTTGGGTCCACAGGAACCAGCCTAGTACTACAGTATATTGGGCAGGTCCTGAACTTTTGGTCTTCTGGAGCCTAGGGCCACAGGAAGTCTGCCTGTACTGTGAGGCCATGGGGACCAGTCTGGAGTATGCCTGGTGCCTGGGTCAGCAGGAACCAATCAGGCATCAGGGTTCACTAGAGAAAACCTGAAGCTGGGTCAGCAGCAAAGTCAGGTGCTCACTTTACTTTTCTTCCCCTTTGTAGAAGGTATTGCTCACCATGCTTCACTACCCTGCACGGGCTTGGGGGCGGGATGATGCAGGTAATATAAAAGTATCCTTTCTTATTTCTGCACTTTTCCCAAGTGCTATAATCTCTCACTGAGATTACCTAGCTCTTGCAAAGGTATTTTTGTATATGAATGGTTGTTCAAACCACTGTTTCTGTGAGGGGACAAAAGCTGGAAGGCAGCTTTGCGCAACCTATACCACCAAGGCTGGATAAAAGCTGGAAATTTCCATTCTGTCATCTTCCTGACATTATTCCTAAACACTTCTGCCTTAATACACATTATATATTTATTTTTCAGTTACTAAGTTAATTATAATGTGAGGTGACTTCAAAACTCATGTCACCTTTTTACATTGTGGACTGTCAGGATAGAGAAAAATATGTCTCTCTATTTGAATGTTTAACATACAGAAATAAGATAGATATATTCAGTGTTTATTCTAAATATGTTATACAAATGGTCCTATAGAGCTTCTAAAGATAGCTAAGACCTAGAAATTTGCAAGGTGTATAAATACAATAAATTTCATAGTTAACACTCAACAAATATGTCCTAGCTACAATTAAAATATCCTATGAATATTCATTATGACAGATCTCATATCACTTAGTAGAATGCTGTACAGATAGTAGGTAGTCAATAAATTTTGTGAACCAAAGTACATTAGAACAGATATGGTTACTTTCTACCATCCAATTCCTGAGATAGAGATAGTACTTAATAAATGTTTCTTTTTTTTTTTTTTAATTTTTTATTTATTTATTTGACAGACAGAGATCACAAGTAGGCGGAGAGGCAGGCAGAGAGAGAGGAAGGGAAGCAGGCTCCCGGCCAAGCAGAGAGCCCGATGCGGGGCTCGATCCCAGGACCCCGGGATCATGACCTGAGCCGAAGGCAGAGGCTTTAACCCACTGAGCCACCCAGGCACCCCTTAATAAATGTTTCTAATTATAAAAATACACATGCTGTTTTTTCTTGCAATCACCATATATTTCATACATTATTCTGAAAGATATTTTGATAACAAAAAAACTATAACATTTTTATAGTTCTTGATAATAACAGCAGGAGTCAATCCAACATAGATATTTCAGATTAATGACTGTGCCTCACATTACAGTGACTCTGCCTACATTTCCAACTATCTATAGTAAAGACAAGTCATTTAAAATGAAATATTATTCCCTAGTCCCACAGTAAGGATCTGTGAGGAAGAGGAGAGAAACAGAAAAATGAAGCCATTGATAAAACATTTAAAGTAACTATTACCCAGTAAATGAACTGGACAGGGAGTTGAAAATCAAAGACAAATTACTATATTATGAAAATTTACCGCAGCACACCATAAATCATTACAACATTTCATTAGCCATTTCCGATAAGTAAAGGATTATTCGACGCAGAGTATCTTTTTAAATTGCCTGAATTTGTCCGTCTTTATTTGCCAAGGAAGTGTTATCTTAAGTGTATACAACTGGAATGACTCAGGATATAATTTATTTTACATAAAGGTATGCTTAATGGAATGTCACCTTGCAGAAGCTTCCACCTTTGAAATTTTGCTACAGCTCAGCTTTCTAATGAAACAAAACATTCTTCTTTCCTAGGATATGCTAGTCCATAAACTCTCAAATCTAAGTTCCTTACATATCCAAAATAACTGTTAGTCCAATGTTTATGATCTATAAAAACAAGCAAGAAAAAATGAGGAACTAACACAAGAAACCTTAAAATATGCAACTTCTAAAATAGCACATTTCATTTAAACCATTTAATAACAAAATCAAAGAAACACATCGACAATAATACAATAATAGTACAGGATCTTAATACCCCCCTCACTGAAATGGACAGATCATTCAAGCAAAAGATCAAGACAGAAATAAAGGCCTTAAATGACACACTGGACCAGATGGACATCACAGATATATTCAGAATATTCCATCCCAAAGCATCAGAATACACATTCTTCTCTAGTGCACATGGAACATTCTCCAGAATAGATCACAATCTGGGTCACAAATCAGGTCTCAACCGATACCAAAAGATTGGGATAATTCCCTACATATTTTCAGACCACAATGCTCTGAAGCTAGATCTCAATCACAAAAGGAAGGTTGGAAAGAACCCAAATACATGGAGGCTAAAGAGCAGCCTACTGAAGAATGAATGTGTCAACTAGAAAATTAAAGAAGAATTGAAAAAATTCATGGAAACAAATGAAAATGAAAACACAACTGTTCAAAATCTGTGGGATGCAGGAAAGGTGGTCCTGAGAGGAAAGTATATTGCAATACAAGCCTTTCTCAAGAAACAAGAAAGGTCTCAAGTACACAACCTAACACTACACCTAAAGGAGCTGGAGAAAGAGCAGCAAAGAAAGCTTAAACCCACCAGGAGAAGAGAAATAAGAAAGATCAAGAGCAGAAATCAATAAATTGAAACCAAAAAAGCAATAGAAAAAAATCAACAAAACTAGGACCTGATTCTTTGAAATTAATAAAATTGATAAACCCCTGACCAAACTTGTCAAAAAGAAAAGAGAAAAGAGAAAGGACCCAAATAAAGAAAATCATGAATGAAAGAGGAAAGATGACAACCAACACCAAAAAACCACAAACAATTATAATAACATATAATGAACAACTATGTGCCAGCAAATCTGACAATCTGATAAAAATGGATGCATTCCTAGAGACATATGACCTACCAAAACTGAACCAGGAAGAAAAAGAAAACCTGAACAGACTCATAACCAGTAAGGAGATTGAAACAGTCATCAAAAATCTCCCAACAAACAAGAGCCCAGGGCCAGATGGTTTCCCAGGGGAATTCTACCAAACATTTAAGAATAATTAATACCTATTCTGAAACTGTTCCAAAAAACAGAAATGGAAGGAAAACTTCCAAACTCATTTTATGAGGCCAGCATCACCTTGATCCCAAAACCAGACAAAGGCCACATCAAAAAGGAGAATTACAGACCAATATCCTTAATGAACACATATGCGAAAATTCTCGCCAAAATATTAACCAATAGGATCCAACAATACCTTAAAAGGATTATTCACCACGACCATGTGGGATTTATTCCTGGGCTGCAAGGTTGGTTCAACATCCACAAATCATTCAATGTGATACAATACATTAATAAAAGAGCCATATGATACTCTCAAGAGATGCCGAAAAGGCATTTGACAAAGTACAGCATCTTTTCTTGATCAAAACTCCTCACAGTGTAGGCATAGAGGTTACACACCTCAATATTATAAAAGCCATCTATGGGGTGCCTGGGTGGCTCAGTGGATTAAAGCCTCTGCCTTCGGCTCAGGTTATGATCCCAGGGTCCTGGGATGGAGTCCCGCATCAGGTCTCTGCTCAGCAGGGAGCCTGCTTCCCTTCCTCTTTCTCTTCCTGCTTCTCTGCCTACTTGTGATCTCTGTTAAATAAATAAATAAAATCTTAAAAAAAAAAAAAAAGCCATCTATGAAAAACCCACAGCGAATATCAGTCTCAATGGAGAAAAACTGAGAGCTTTTCCCCTAAGGTCAGGAACATGGAAGGGATGTCCACTATCACCACTGCTATTCAACATAGTACTAGAAGTCCTACCCTCAGCAATTACACAACAAAAAGAAATAAAAGGCATCTCAATCGGCAAGGAGGAGGCATTACTCTTTGCAGATGATATGATACTTTATGTGGAAAACCCAAAAGACTCACTCCAAAACTGCTAGAACTCATACAGGAATTCAGTAAAATGTCAGGATATAAAATCAATGCACAGAAATCAGTTGTTTTCTTTACAGCAACAACAAGACAGAAGAAAGAGAAATTAAGGAGTCAATCCCATTTACCATTGCACCCAAAACCATAAGATACCTAAGGAATATACCTAACCAAAGAGGCAAAGAATCTGTACTCAGAAAACTATAAAGTACTCATGACAGAAATGGAGGAAGGCACAAAGAAATGGAAAAACTATCCATGTTCACAGATTGGAAGAACAAATATTGTGAAAATGTCTATACTACCTAAAACAATCTACAAGTTTAATGCAATTCCTATCAAAATCCCATCTTTTTTTTTTCAAAGAAATGGAACAAATAATCCTAAAATTTATATGGAACGAGGAAAGACCCCAAGTAGCCAGAGGAATGTTGAAAAAGAAAGCCAAAGTTGGTGGCATCACAATTCCAGACTTCAAGCTCTATTACAAAGTTGTCATCATCAAGAAAGTATGGTACTGGCACAAAAACAGACACATAGAACAATGGAACAGAATACAGAGCCCAGAAATAGAACCTCAACTCTATGGGCAACTAATCTTCAACGAAGCAGAAAAGAATGTCCAATGGAATAAAGACAGTCTCTTCAACAAACATTGTTGGGAAAATTGGACAGCCACATGCAGAAAAATGAAACTGGACCAGTTCCTTACACCACACATGAAAATAGACTCAAAACGGATGAAGGACCTCAATATGAGAAAGGAATCCAGGGGCGCCTGGGTGGCTCAGTGGGTTAAGCCTCAGCCTTCAGCTCAGGTCAATATATCAGGGTCCTGGGATCGAGCTCCATGTTAGGCTCTCTGCTCAGCAGGGAGCCTGCTTCCCTTCCCCTCTCTCTCTCTCTGTCTGCCTCTCTGCCTACTTGTGATCTCTCTCTCTCTCTGTCAAATAAATAAATAAAATCATTAAAAAACAAAAAAAGAAAGAAATTATAAAAAAGAAAGGAAGAAAGAAAGGAAGGAAGAAAGAAAGAAAGGAATTCATCAAAATCCTTGAGGAGACCACAGGCAGCAACCTCTTCGACCTCAGCCACAGCAACTCCTTCCTAGGAACATTTCCAAAGGCAAAGGAAGCAAGGGCAAAAATGAACATTGGGACTTCATCAAGATCAAAAGCTTTTTGCACAGCAAAGGAAACAGTTAACAAAACCAAAAGACAACTGAAAAAATGGGAGAAGGTATTTGCAAACAACATATAAGATAAAGGGTTAGTATCCAAAATCTATAAAGAGCTTATCAAACTCAACACCCAAAGAACAAATAATCCAATCAAGAAATGGGCAGAAGACATGAACAGACATTTCTGCAAAGAAGACATCCAGATGGCCAACAGACTCATGAAAAAATGCTCCACATCACTTGGCATCAGGGAAACACAAATCAAAACCACAATGAGATAGCACCTCACACCAGTCAGAATGGCTAAAATTAACAAGTCCGGAAATGACAGATCTGGTGAGGTCGTGGAGAAAGGGGAACCCTCCTACACTGTTGGTGGGAATGCAAGCTGGTGCAACCACTCTGGAAAACAGCATGGAGGTTCCTCAAAAAGTTGAAAATAGAGATACCCTATGACCCAGAAATTGCACTACTGGGTATTTACCCTAAAGATACAAACGTAGTGATCCGAAGGGGCACATGCACCCAATTGTTTATAGCGGCAATGTCCACAATAGCCAAATTATGGAACGAACCTAGATGTCCATCAAAAGATTACTGGATAAAGAAGATGTGGTATACATATACAATGGAATACTATGCAGCCATCAAAAGAAATGAAATCTTGCCATTTGCAACAACGTGGATGGAACTACAGGATATTATGCTTAGCGAAATAAATCAATCGGAGAAAGACAACTATCATATGAGCTCCCTGATATGAGGAAGTGGAGCTGCAACATTAGGGTTTTGGAGGGTGGGAAAAGAATAAATGAAACTAGATGGTATCAGGAGGGAGACACACCATAAGAGACTCTTAATCTCACAAAACAAACTGAGGGTTGCCAGGGGGAGGGGGGTCGGGAGAAGGGGATGGGGTTATGGACACTGGGGAGAGTATGTGCTATGGTGAGTGCTGTGAAGTGTGTAAACCTGGAGATTCACCGACCTGTACCCCTGGGGCTAATAATACATTATATGTTAATAAAAAAACAAAACAAACAAAACAAACAGATGTTTCTATTGCCTCCCTGCAAATATCTTCATCTGCTGGCCAACTCAATGTCCTACAAAAATTAGCTAGGGCATACGCTAGGAAACTCCTTAAGTCCACATTATTAAGATTTCCATCTTCTTTCCTCATATATTCCATGTCCACTTATTACTGCAATTATCACACTACAGTATAATTGTGTTTGTCTTCCTCACCATTAATCTCTGAAAATAGTGATTGTCTTTTTTTTTAATTTTTTTTATTTAATTTCTTTTCAGTGTAACAGAATTCATTGTTTATGCACCACGCCCAGTGCTCCATGCAATACGTGCCCTCCATAATACCTACCAACAGGCTCCCCCACCCTCCCAACCCCTGCCCCTTCAAAACCCTCAGATTGTTTTTCAGAGTGCATAGTCTGTCATGGTTCATCTCCCCCTCCAATTTCCCTCAACTCCCTTCTCCTCTCCATCTCCCCATGAGTGACTGTCTTTTGATCCCTATTCTCAGCAAGAAGTACATTCCCAAATACACTGAAGGTGCCCAAAAAATGTTTACTAACTGAATGAATACTGGCTCATTCTTCACAGAAAAATAGTTACAGTTCACACAAAAATGATTTCACAGATTAGTTTTTCACATGAATTTAATTATAATAGTTTTTCTTTATTCTATTAATATCAGGCATATAATAAATATTTGAGAGTCAACAAGTATATTGTGATAACCACTTCAAAATTTTGAATATTTTTTTAAGATTTTATTTATTTATTTGACAGACAGAGATCATAAGTAGGCAGAGAGAGAGGAAAGGAGGCAGGTTCCCTGCTGAGCAGAAAGCCCAACGCGGGGCTCGATCCCAGGACCCTGGAATCATGACCTCAGCCGAAGGCAGAGGCTTTAACCCACTGAGCCACCCAGGCACCCCAAAATTTTGAATATTTATAAAAGCCTAGGACAGAATTAATTTAAACATTTTATTAATGTGTGGGGTATGGCTCTACAATTAGAAACTGTAATTATAAGTTAAATCATCTCATATTGATACTTATAAGAAATACACATGCTGGGGCCCAGGTGGCTCAATTGGTTAAGTGGCTGCCTTTGGCTCAGGTCACGATCCCAGGGTCCTGGGATTGAGCCCCGCATCAGACTCTGCTCAGTGGAGAGCCTGCTTCTCCCTCTCCCTGCTTTCTGCTCTGCCTGCTTGTGCTCTCTCTCTAATAAATAAATAAAATCTTAAAAAAAAAAAAAGAAATATAATTGCTAATATCACCAAAAATGTGAGGGTAAGCAGTAACTGTGAAGTGAATGTCCATACAAAAATTTCAAAAGGGAGTGTACACAAGTCCCCTAATTTTTTTTTAACATTTATAAAAATTGTTCTTAGGTCA
The DNA here is from genome assembly GCF_010015895.1 of Lontra canadensis. Classification (NCBI taxonomy): domain Eukaryota; kingdom Metazoa; phylum Chordata; class Mammalia; order Carnivora; family Mustelidae; genus Lontra; species Lontra canadensis. The sequence goes on from NW_022630997.1 coordinate 5,086,832, forward strand.
CTTTTTAAACACAAGATGCATATTCCTCTGTTACTAGTAAAGGTGAAATCAGCAACCTATTCTTCATCAAAAATCAGGAATTATCTAGGAGATAAAAGGTCCTGTATAAGTACCCAGGGCAGTCAGTGGGGGTGGGGGAGTAGCAGGGCGGATTTCTCATTCACTATGGAAAAATTACAATAGTAATATGGGGCAAATATTTTTCCACAATTAATATCAGTATTAATTATTCATTAACTAAATTCATCTAGTTACCTAAGAATTCTAAATAATGACTCCTGGACATAATAGTAATAGCAGCAATGAGAAAGTGATACAAAAATAACAACCCTCGGGGCACCTGGTGTTTCATTCCTTGGGCATCTGCCTTCGGCTCGGGTCATGATCCCAGGGTCCTGGGATCCCCCCCAGGATCAAGCCCCGCATGGGCTCCCTGCTCAATGGGGAGCCTGCTTCTCCCTCTCCCACTCCCTCTGCTTGTATTCCCTTTCTCGCTGTGTCTCTATCAGATAAAGAAATAAAATCTTTAAAAAAAATAACAACACTTAAAATGCAAACAATAATAATTACTGTACACCCTCAAAAATAAAATATATATTCTTCATATGCATTATCTTATTTTTTCTGACAATAAACCTACAAGGTAGCTATGATTACTATCCCTGATGCAGATGAAGAATATAGAGCTGGAGAGATTAACTTGCTAGTAAGTTTTAAAGATAAGCGGTATGTCCAATTACATGCTCTCCATCATTTTGATGATGGTCCTCATTGCTCCTTTAAAATCAGCTATACCAAGAAAACATTACTTAAGTATTTCTATAGCAAGTAATTGGTAATATTTGCTCTAAAATATTTTCAAGCCAAAATTGTCTCTTCTGTCCTATACAGAGTGGAGCTTTGAAGACTATTTGTCCAAATAAAAATCATAACTCAAAGTCAAAATAAAGTCATTGAGATCAGGCCTAATAGAGTTTTCAAAGTAACAGGTGAATTATAGATACACCTACATTATTTGCATAGAAATTATTCTACTTTGTACATTATTGACCATAGGATATCTCTGTGTGTCTTGTGTTTTTATCTTAAATGTGAGGCCAAATCTAGTACAAAATACAAATTTAAGGCATTTATTATTTATTTATTATTTATTATATTTATAAATAAAATAATATATTTTATTCATACATAAATAAAATTTATTTTATTATTGTTTAGTCTTACCACTTACCTGATCTGTTTTGAGTTCTAATTTTATTTTTGAAACAAAATACAAAAATCTGCTATGATGCTATGATGGTTTGTATTAGTATACTTCAAGTAATTACATGAGCTAAGCATTTCAAAACTAGGTTTAGTAAATTACTTCTAAATTTCCTTATATAATCTACTCTTAAGAGTTGACTATATTTTAAAGATCCAAGAGTAGAAAATACTGTAAATTCCTCTTAGAAATAGCTTATAAACTAATATTTTAATACAGTTTTCATTTTTTAATTTTTTTTTTATTATGTTCAATTAACCAACATATAGTACATCATTAGTTTTTGATGTAGTGTTCAATGATTCATTAGTTGCATATAACACTCAGGGCTCATCACCACACATGCCCTCCTTAATACCCATCACATGGTTTTCAAAGAAATATTCCATTTTTTATGGAAATATTTTCCATAAAACCCCCTGAAATATTGAAACAGTTTCTAAGTGCTGTATGTTCCAACAGCTTCTACATACTTTAAAAATCGGTTTTATTTCAGCTAACCCTTAATATATTATTTTAAGCAAATCTACACCTAAAAAAAAAATAGCATAATTCAAAAACACACACTCACAAAAAATACATATATGCAAATGTAACCAATGTGTTGGTCTAGTGCTTTAATTATTTTTATTATTTATTTATTTGAGAAAGAGAAAGAGAAAGCCTGAGTCAGAGGAGAAACAGAGGGAAAGGGAGAGAATCCCAAGCCAACTCTACCCTCAGCAGAGAGGCTCAATCCCAGGACTTATCAGATCATGACCTGAGCCAAAACCAAGAGTCAGACACCCAACTGACTGAGCCAACCATCTGTCCCTCTAGTGTTTTAATTATAAGGGACATCTCAAGTTATGAAGACATTACACTTCAAAACAAATTCTTGGGACACCTGATGGCTCAGGCAATTAAGCAGCTGCCTTTGGCTCAAGTTATGATTCCAGGCTCCTGGGAAAGAGTCCCCATCTGGCTCCTTGCTCAGCAGGAAGCCTGCTTCTCCCTCTGCTACTCCCCCTACTTATGCTCTCTCTCTGACAAATAAATAAATAAAATCTTTTTTTTTAAAAACTTAATTTTATACACATGTGTTTTTAGGTGTATTTATTCATATGAAATAATTTCTTGGTAAGAAATGTAGTGGTTTACTATGCAAAACATAAGATGAGTAATTTAGAAAATCTTATTCCCAAATACATATACAGATGAAGTCCAGTGCCAATTGACTTTTGAGGTCATGTCCACTTTACTTTCAAGATTTAGTAAAAATAATTTATTTAAAAACAAAAAGAATGAACCATTGCTAGTGATTTTAGGACTTCCTGTGTATTTCCACAGTATAAACAAGTAGAGCTGTTACCTGTTGCGTATACTTTTGTATTTCATCCAAAACAAATTCTACTTCTTTTGATGTTGTTAATGAAGCAAGATTTCCGCTGAGATTATAACAATAAAGTTTTGCATTGTCATAGCTTTCTCTACTGGAATTGATTCTAAGACAAGCATCACCAATATGATTCCATCCTTCTCCACAAAGATGAGCTAGTCAAAAAAAAAAAAAAAATTCTATCTTATTTTTAGATTACCAAAAGGCATGTATATTCTTCAGTTATTTTAGAATTCTAAATACAACTTCTTTATTTGTTTAAATAACTTTCAATGATAAAAATTCTAAGGATATCAATATGATTTACTAAACAAAATTTATCTAATAGTTTGGTGAAGAATAAAAACAGAAGATCTTAATTTTTTTCTTTAATTCTTAAGCATAATATAAACTATGGCTATAAAATCTGTTAAAATGTGTTGATTGCCTGCTAGCTTTCTTACTGTATTGGCATATGGTATCTCAGTTAATAAAATCGCTACTACATTTACATCTTCAGGTCCAATTTATATAATACAAGATCACTTTAAAGAAAAATAAACACCACATAACAAAAGCAATTTCAAAGTTATTCCTCCATTCCATATCTAATTTCCATAGCCCTGGTGCACTATTTTGATATAAGCTGGGTTCTCTGATTCTTTAATTATAACAGTAGGGAGATAGGTCTTATTTCTTAATGTTTAATAAAGAAGCTATAATCTTTGCTTTCTAATGTTTATTTTTACACAGATATTCAGGCTTAACATTTAAACATACTGTACAATAATAGTGGTTTATCCTTAGAATACAAGCTGATCTTAAAAGTGTTATTTTCTTTTTTTTTTTTTTTTAAAGATTTTATTTATTTATTTGACAGAGAGAGAGATCACAAGTAGGCAGAGAGGCAGTCAGAGAGAGAGGAGGAAGCAGGCTCCCCGCTGAGCAGAGAGCCCGATGCGGGGCTCAATCCCAGGACCCTGGGACCATGACCTGAGCCGAAGGCAGAGGCTTTAACCCACTGAGCCACCCAGGTGCCCAAAACAGTGCTATTTTCTAAAACACACATTTATAAGTACATTATAAAGTTATGCTCCAGTGTGTACTAGCTAATAATAGAGTGCTTCATTAATACACTGTTCTATAAAGTTTGACTATATTTTCGTTTCCATACCACATTAAATGCTTCAGTGCCCTTTGACCTTTCGGCTTTAGATACAGTAGTGCGTATTTTCTGGAATTGTTCTAAAGCTGCAATTCTCAAACATTTTGGTCTCGAGACCCCTTTATTTCTTAAATATTATTGAAGACTTCACAGATCTTTATGTTTTTTTTTTATCTATTGGCTTTGACCACATTAAAAATTTAAAATGACCATTTAAAAATATATTTATTTGTTCACTTAAAATTGTAATTTAAAAATTCATTACAGACACACTCGTCCAGCTTTTTGGGGTGTCTTGCCCCTTTATACAGGCCAAAGGAGATGTGTCATCAAATTCTCTCCCTGAGAAAGAGAAACTGACAATTCAAATCAGGCCACAGGCATCAAAAAATTAAGAAAGAACAATGAACGAATAGAGGGTCGGATAGACAGATCAAGGATAAAGCAGAGCAAAATGTTCATTGTAGAATCTGGGTGAGGGTATTGGGTGGCTGCCCTCTCTATCATTCTTTCCAGTTTTCTGTACGTGTAAAAATTTTCAAGATAGGGGTGCCTGGGTGGCACAGTCAGTTAAGCGTCTGCCTTCAGCTCAGGTCATGAGGATCGAGCCCCATGTTGGACACCCTGCTCAGCAGAGAGCCTGCTTCTCCCTCTCCCTCTGCCTGCCTCTCTGCCTGCTTGTGTTCTCTCTACCTCTCTGTCAAATAAATAAATGAAATCTTTTAAAAAAACGTTTTTCGTAATAAAATGTTGGGGGAAAACATTACAACTTAAAATCAAAAGTAGATTTTATTTTAAGAGAAAAATAGTCTTCAAAACAGAAAAAAGGGGGCGCCTGGATGGCTCAGTGGGTTAAGCCTCTGCCTTCAGCTCAGGTCATGGTCTCAGGGTTCTGGGATTGAGCCCTGCATTGGGCTCTTTGCTCAGCAGGGAACCTGCTTCCCCCCCCACCCGCCTGCCTTTCTGCCAACTTGTGATCTCTGTCAAATAAATAAATAAAATCGTAAAAAAAAAAAAAAAAGAAAAAAGAAAAAAATAGAAAAAAGTATAGCACTCTTCTGCATTTTTGCAAATCTCTTTAATGTTGGTTTAATATAAGACAATTCTAGTCTCCTATCTACTTCTCCAAACTACTGGAATCATATATTACATAGCCTTTGGAAAACTCCATAATAAACCCATGACAGAATCAGAATTTAAAAAGTAAGTAATCATATGAGTATTACTAGTTTTGACCTCATGGACCCTCTGAGAGAGTCCATGAGCATGGGGCTCCTGTTCTTTAATAACTGCAGTCCTATCAAATTGGGTACTACGAATAGTACCTAGAACATAGCAATACCTCAATAAAGTATAATTATCATTTAATATGATTGTTTAAAACACCTTTATTTTCTTTTTCAGGCTACAGCTATAGCAATCTTCCTTGTCTTCTGGAATCCAAAGTACTTAATCAACTTAAGGAAACAATATAAAAGTTTTGCTTAATTATGGCTTTTGTTACCTTACTTAATCAAGAAAGGATTTCGATTACTTTCGCCCTGTCTCATTTTTTTATGAGACAAAAACACTTATTTGACAAATCATACAAATGAAAAGAAACGTATGGGTCTTTGGGGCTAAACTAAATTATACCACTGATCCAGATATTTTGAGGGCTTAGGGTTTGTAATATTGGGCATCAACTCAGCTTCAGAGTTAAATGGGGAGCGATAAATTTTTAAAATGAGTTTAGTGAGATAAATTCAAATTGCCAAGTTTATGTGAGATCAATTGAAAAATACAATTCACAAATGTTCAAGGGAGAGCATAACTCTGGATAGACGGGGTCCTCCATCTGGAGCATTCACTTCCTCAAGACAAGCTGAGTGGAAAACACACTATATATATCCAAATTGCTGCTTAGTAAATATGAACCTAGAACAAGGGGGGTTAATTTATAATGTAATTTTTATTACATTTACTGTATGTTATTTATTATTCTCCAAAATAGCCTGGCCAAGTAGAGCCCTTATACCAAACTAATATTCTTTCCCGGGCAATGAGTAGATGGGTGTTACCAAACATGACTTCGCTTATTTTTCCGAACTTCCACTGGCAATCAAATTCCCTTCTCATTGTAGCAATCTTCCTTTAAAAATATATATATAAATTATATAAAGTATATATATATATACAAAATATATATATTTTGTATATATATATATATACACAAAATAAGATTTGACTGAGGAAT